>NW_024962275.1:4646353-4795531 GCF_019238085.1 Lagopus leucura | reverse complement strand
AAAAGGAAAAAGGAAAAAGGAAAAAGGAAAAGGGAAGGCTCGCGGAGCTGCCCAGCCCTCGGCCGGGCCGTGCCACGCTGCTTTGCTTCCCCCGGCTTCGCACTCGGGGCCGAGAGCCGCACGCGGAGCGCAGGCTCAGGGCTGCGGGCACGCGGTGCCGCTCCGCGCCGTGACGGCCGCCGATGGACGCACGCTGCGCTCCGCTCCGCACGGCCCGGCCTCGCGGGAGGCGGCGGAGTTCCGACGGCAGCGGCACTGCGGGACAACAGCGCCTCCTGGCGGCCGTGCCGGGTCACGGCGCTCCGGAGGCGGTCGGTTCGGCGGTGAGGGCGGAGCTTCCGCCGTCCGGCCTCCGAGCCGCGCCCCCTTTTCGGCACGTGACATCGCCGTGACGTCACACCGAGCGCCGCCTCACGGCGCGTGGCCGCGGCCCGAGGTAACGGCGCGGGGCGTCCGAGGGGGAGGGGAGGTCGGGGTGGGGGGGCGGGGGGTACCTGGACCCTGACGCGGGGCTGTGGGGTCGGGAGCCCCTGGCAGCGGCCGGCAAGGAGGGAGGGGAGAGCGGCTCGGCTTTAGGCCGCTTTAGGCCTTTGTGCGTTCTTCCCCCCGGCTCCCAGGGCCCCAAACCGTCACCGCCGGTCCTGGGCCGCAGGAGCCGGGCTGAGGCCTGCAGCTGCGCGGGAGCGGCGAGGCCGTGTCACCCGGTACACAGCGGGGGGGGGAGGCGCACAGCAGCACGGTGCCGCTGCCAGCCCCGCTTCGTGCAGCTCTCGGAACCTCCGCCCCATGCACGGCGCTGTGGGGCGGCCCTGAGGAAGGAGCGGCTCTCACCTCCCTCCCTTCGGGGCTGCCGTGCTGTCCTTTAGGATTCCAGTTGCGTTCTTTCCTCCCTTAGGTCACAGCGCAGCCACGCTGGGACATCAAGCTGAGGACCCTGAAACTGCCTCCGCTGCCGTAGGAAAGGTTTTGTGTCTAACAGGGTCTTTGCCTTATTTATAAAGGTGTTTGAAGTCCTCAAATTCAGCCTTTAGCCACCTTAAATCTCGCTTCTGATCCCCGGCGCAGTTAATCACATCCACAGCAGTTTGAATTATGGGATGTCTGGGGGGGATTTATAGCTTGTATTGCTGATTATACCTTGACTTTATTACATGGCACATATATCTAACTGGTGGTCACGGCTGAGATTTACAATCCTCAGGTAGGTGCTTAGGAGAACTTTTAGCAACTCCAGATGTAATTGGAGGTGACTGATGGGGCTGTCAGTGCAGATAAACACATAAAACGTTAATGCTCTTAAGTTGGAGAGAGGAGGCAGAACAGGTGAAAAGGCTGGGGCAGCCCTCAAAGGAAGAAATGGGGTATTGCTGAGCAAGGCTGAAGCATCCCTGCCTGGGAGGCTCTGAAAACACTTTGTTGTTCCTTTTTCTGCTCCCCAGGAGGATTTTAGGGTTTGAAATAGCCCAGTTAGGGGGTGATAAAGGGTGTCAGCCCCAAGTCAGGGTGCTCACAGAGCTGATCTTCATGGCCGTGGCATTAACAAGGGGAGGGTGGTGATGCTGTTTCTCTGGGGGGCACGCTGGGAGCTCCACCTGGTGGGGGGGCTTTGTGCCTCACCTGTGATTTCTCCCCCCCCTGGAGGAGCAGTGAGTCCCACAAGGGTCCGTGCCCCGCAGCCAGCATGACGAGTGAGGTGGTGGAGAATGAGTTTGAGTTTTACTCCAAGGCAGAGAAGTACTGGAAGGATGTGCCCGCCACAGTGGACGGCATGCTGGGGGGCTACGGCCACATCTCCAGCATCGACATCAACAGCTCCAGGAAATTCCTGCAGCGCTTTCTGCGGGTAGGTGCCGTGGGTTGCTGTGCTCCCAGAGCTCTGTCCTCTTCCCTGAGCAGAGCTGGGCTCTTCCCTCTTTGCTGCTCTGTGAGCTCCCACGTGGTCGTCCTGTTTATCTGAGCTCTGTCCCTCACACTGTCACTCCAGGATGGCCCCAACCGAACTGGAACAACCCGCGCCCTGGACTGCGGGGCTGGCATCGGCCGCATCACCAAGAGGCTGCTGCTGCCCCTCTTCAAGACTGTGGACATGGTGGATGTGACCGAGGACTTCCTCACCAAAGCCAAGAGCTACCTGGGGGAGGAAGGCAGGCGGGTGCGCAACTACTTCTGCTGTGGCCTCCAGGACTTCAGCCCTGAGCCCAATTCCTACGACGTCATCTGGATCCAGTGGGTCATTGGTGAGGGTCGCTCGGCTTAGCAGGGTCTCACTTGCCTGTCCCAGGTACCCCAACATGCGCAGGGAGGGGCTTGAGGAGACCTGGGGCTGCTGGAGACGTGAGCGTTGCAGCCTGACTGGGTAGGGGGTCTGACCCACAGAGGGGCAGTGGGAGGGCGCTGCGCTGTGGCATCTTTTCCCTCCGAACTCTGAGGCCAGGGCAGAGAGGTGTGGGTTGGATAGAGCTGGGACTGAGCACACAGGATGCGAGCTGAACATCCCCATGGTTTCCACTGCTCAAATGTTTGTCTGCCTGGATCAGGAGGGATTCCAACCACAGCCTCCCTTCATCCATCACACTGCCTGGCGGCCCTGCATTTACTAATATCTGCTTTGCCCCCCAGGACACCTCACTGACAACCACCTCTCTGACTTCCTGAAGCGGTGCCGTGCCGGCCTGCGGCCCAATGGCATCGTGGTCATCAAGGACAACATGGCTCAGGAGGGTGTCATCATGGATGATGTGGACAGCAGCGTCTGCAGGGACCTGGATGTGGTCCGTAAGATCATCCGCCGGGCCGGGCTGCACCTCCTGGCCGAGGAGCGCCAGGAGAACTTCCCTGATGAGATTTACCATGTCTACACCTTCGCCATGAGATGAAGGTGCTGGTGGGAGGAGGTCTCTCCAGGACCAGGACAGCCGGTTCCTGCCGGGGTCAGGAGGGGTGAGGACTGTGCCTTCAGCGCGGGGCAGCGAGGGCGTTGTGACTCCATCTCTGTGGGGCTGGTGGTGAGGATGGGGCTTCGTCTTCCCAGTTGCTGCTGTTTGTGAAAAGAGGTGTTTGCCAAATACATTTTTCCTGCTGTTGGACTGAAGCACGCGGGTTCTGTCAGATGGCTTGATGCTGCACCCAGGGGTCTGTATTGAGATACCCAACAGTGCTGGGAGCAGGAGAGTCCCCCTGTTGGGGATGTGCTCCTTGGGCACCTGCAGGTTGCTCCCTGCTTGTGAGCAGGAGCTTGGTACATCTCTGTGGCAGGCTGGATTCCCTTTCCTGCCTGGGTGTCCCACTCATGAACTCACTGTGGCTTACAGAAGCGAGGGCTGAGATTGGCACCAAGTTGGGTATGGCAAACAGAAGAAATCTCTGCCATTGCCTACGCTGTAGGTTGTGGGGCTCTGAGAAGGGCCTTCTGTAAACCCACAAAGCGGGCCTCCACACCTGCAGCAAAATAAGTGGCAGATAATCCTGGGCCCCAAGCCTCCTGCTTAAATGCTGCAGCTGCCTCCTAGCTTTTAACACTCCTCCTCTGCCACATCCAGAGCATTTCTGCCCAGCCACTGGCTTGTGCCCACCTAATGCACCACAACTGCTAACACTGGCCCAGCTGCTCACCAAGGGCTGAGCCCACACAGAGCTGCTGCCACCCATCCCTTGAATTCCTCCCCAACCAGCTGGAGCCCCTGCTTCCACCCTGACTCTCCTGCAGAAGAAACACGCACCTTGATGCTATTTAAAAGGCCTTGTTTAATTGCTCATTTTCCATTCCAGACAGCAGGGAAGTATTTTATCACATTATTATTATTATTTTTTCAAAACATCAATTCATCAAGATGCACAGCTCCAGTTCCACATAGCAGGAAAAGGTGAAAAACAGATGCTGCCAGGAGGGGCAATGTGGTGAGACAGCTCTTCTGCAACCAACTGCTTGCGGATCCCAGATCCACTTGCTATAAATATCTGCTCAGAGTACATTTCTTCCTCTTCTGCATCTGTTCCCCGTGACAAACAACAACAACAGAAATGTGGGGGGCTCAGCTTTACAGCATCTTCTGCACTTCACAAGGAAGCAGATGCCTCCTTGATGCAGCCAGATGGTTGTGACAGGTTGGGACCTTCCTGCAGAGCCCCAGAAGTTGAGGCTTCCAGTAGCAGCTTGGCAAGAAAACTCCCATTGCAGCCCTGCTGCAATTTCTTTCCCCTGGGAAAGAGGCAATGGAGATCAATGTTCAGCATGCAATCACCAAAGGAAAGAGAAGCAGATAAAAGGAACAGGGAGGAGCAAGGCACTGAGGAGACGGCTGCCCATCCCACATCCTTGCACAAGGACACAACATGAAGCCAAGGAACAGCCACTTGTCTGCTTGCCTTGGAGTCCAGCATTACTGAGGCACCCTTTGTAGGCAGTGCGCTGTGCTGAGTGGATTCAGCACTCTTGGCAAAAACTGTGAGGTCAGCGAGCACTCAGGCTGCTGTTGCTAACCCCACTTCCCCTCATCCCCTCCAACTTCCTGGTTTTGGAATCCCAGGTAAGTGAAGAAGGCACCCACATCCAGGCAGAGATGCAGGACTGTGGCTGCTTCCACTGACTGAACAGGAGGGCCTGAATGCCAGCACTCCCCTGCTCAGTGCTGCTCAGTTCCTGGGAGAAGCAGCATCTCTCAGCATCCTGAGGCATCTCATTGTGCTGCCATTCATGGCACTGCTTCTCCCACCCTGCAGCCAGAGCAGAGACCTGTATGGTCACACCATCCTCCTGCTCTCACCCCTTTTCTTACAAATCCACATTCTTTCACCTGGCAAAGGCGAATCCACCTTTTAAACCATATTAATCCTGCAGTGTCCAGCTTCCCACTGCTCAGGATCCCTCTTCACCCCCAGGCTCTGCCCACCTCCCTGCAACGTATTTTAAAGCCACGAGACCTCCACAGACACACATGCATCATTGTGCACAAAAAAGCACACCCCTGAAAACTCAGCAGAGACACCACAGGCAGAACTAGTAAAGCCACTGGCACAGGGACAGCAGTACCTCTCACTGCAGGGACAACAGGCGCAGAGCAGTGATGTGCTGACCCTCAGTAGGCACTGTGACCACAGAATGAGGAGATGAGGAGTCATCAGTCAGGCTGAGGTCCTCGTGCCCAACAGCAGTGTGGTCAATGAGGAGGTACCACTTCAGCCTGTCTGGAAGAGGCAGAGCCTTGATTTTTACATCTATTGGCCAAGGCCTAAGGCGCTGCCGGATGAACACCCTGCAGAGATGTTTCAGTGCCTGTGGGGTGTGCTCCAGCTGCTTCACAGAGCAGAACAGACTCCTGATCTTTTCCTCGTGGTACCTGCAGCTGTTAACGTCAACCTCAAAGTCGCTGGGCAGCTGGATGGTTTGTGAACTGGCCATCATGAGCTCCAGCAAAGTCTGACCCATTTGGATGACCTCTGTAGAGATGCTGCTATCTTTGAGGATACTGACGTCAGAGCAGAGGCAGTCAAAGACAGTCTGAAAGCCCGACCAGCATGAAGGACCATGGAGGGAGCAGTTGTAGGCAGCACCTGACTCCAGCAGGAAACGCAGCAGTGGGAAGTGACACGTGAAGTTCTGGAGGCAGCGGTAGGTCAAGGACTCGAGGGATGGGCACTCACTGGGGTTGGCACCATGGGCCATGAGCAGCTGCATGACACGAATGCAGAAACTATTCTGCATCTCTGCCACCTCCGTGCTCGCCAAGTCTATGTCACCCAGCAGGAAGATGATGTAGGTGAAGACAGTGTCACCGTTTTCAGTAGTAGCCCTGGCATCTGCACCTGGAGGAAGGAACAGAACATAAGCGGAGCTGTAAAGAAAGGCAGGACACAATCAAAATGGATTTATGAGACACACTAAGAGGGGGGAGGGGGTGTAGATCCTTTAGTATCACCAGGAGGTACGAAAGACAGTACTTGAATGCATCATGCACCCACACAACCCACTGTGGAACTGACAGCAAGACAGCTGACAGCCACAGTGCTTCTTCCTAGTGGAAAAGTATTTCAAATCAGAGCACCCCTGGACAGGTGCTCTTCTGGACTTTACTCTTGCTCAGCTGGGAACACAAAGGAGTTGGGAGGGCAGCACCTGGTGCTGTACAAAGAATCAGCAAGCACCAGGCCTAGAGGGGTTCTGAGTGGAGAAGGGAGCAGTTGCCCTCACCTCCTTCCAACAGGAGACGGATGCTCTCTGTGATGTCATCCAGATCCACAACACTGCTGCAATGACAGTGCAACAAGGCGTGCAACAGCGCTGTCTTTCCTGCAGTATGAAAAGACAATCAGATGAGACAGTGCTCCACCTGGAAACATCCCCAGAAGGAAGGAAAAGAATCCATCCCACCAACCCAATTGCTAAACACAAGGCAGACAGCCCTTCTGCTAGCAGGCTCCCAACATTGCTGTGACAGAGCACAGCTGTGGTGGCACAGCTGGGGCTGGTGGTGGCCCCAGAAGGCACGTGGGCGATGGCAGAGCAGATCTTAGAGCACCCCCCCCTTCCTCCCCCCTTCATCTCCCTCTCCCCCATCTTCCATGGGCTGTACAGAGCTGCCTTTAGCCTCCTGCTGCATCTAATGCAAACAAGACACTAGGAGACAGCACAGAACACCAGGCAGGTTCTGCAGCCTGCATCAATTCTCAAAGCAGGCAGAATTTGCAGCAGCAAGGTGAAGGTACACAGATCCCATGCCCTGCTCCAGCCCACCTGCTGGAAGCACCCCACAAACCAGTTTTGTCAGCTGCGTTGACGTCGGCCCCAAGCTGAAGCAGCCGCTGGAGGCACGGCAGCCTCTCAGGCTCCTCACTGGCCAGATCAAGGGGACTGCTCTCATGGATCTGTACAGGGCAAGAGGAAAATCCACAAGTATTAAGGACTATTCATGAGTACCTCTGGAGAATCACCGATGGGGCCATTCATCATGGCCAACATCAGAGCATATAATTCATCCTGTCCCCAAAAATCAAAAGTGACAGCCCCCTCCCCAGTGTCACTATGCCTACAGGGAGAGGTTGATGTACCCCAGCTTCCTCCCACCACACACTCCACAGCAGAGGCAGGTCTGCTTGGCCAAAGGCGGTCTCAGCTTTTGCCACAGCACTGGAACAGTGCAGGCAGCAGCATGGGAGGCCACTGATGGCAGGTGACATACAGCAGGCTCTGGAAGGGGCAGCAGAGAGGGCCGACCCCACAGACTGGTCATCTGCAGGCCCAAGGAAGCTGGAGCACCTCTGTGTCCAAGCAGTCAATTCTGTACCCGGTCTCTGCGGTTGATGTCAGCCCCGTGGCGTGCCAGGAGCTCCACCATGTCAGGCTGGTTGCGAAGCACTGCAATGTGCAGGGGGGTGTAGTAGGTGACTGGGTCTGAGGACAAAAACACGTGGTCAGAACCGAGGGTCTTCCCCGACATGGAACACCTCAGCCAGGGTGGGCACTGAGAACAGCTGCCCACAGAAGCAGTCGTTACAGATGCCCCAGGTCCTGCATCTGCAATGGCTTTGCCTCTATCAAAAGCCCTCAAAGATGGCTCCCATTCTCTGGCCACCCTCCAGCCCATTCTTATAGCTGGATTTAGATAAGGCACATCTAATCTATCAAATCCAGTAGTGGGAGCCTGAGGCCAGAGCCAGCAGCACCCCTCCCTTTTTGTCCCAGCTATCTCTGCCTTGCAGGGGCAGCTTCTCACCACCCAGCCCCTCCCAGCCAGCCCAAGGAGCAGTCAAGCACAGTGCCCTTCCCACAGCCATACCTTCAAAGCTGAGGTCTGCACCAAACTCCAGGAGTACTTCTGCAGCCTCGACAAGCCCCAGCTCAGTAACCTTCAGCAAGGTATAGCTCACACCTTCCTGGTAGAATGGGGAGTGGGCTTCCCTCTCCAAGACTTGTCTCATTGCTGAGAGCTGGCTTCCATTGCTGCCCAGGCAGGCATGACTGGAAATGAATGAAAATAACCAGTTACTCACCCAGGCAGTATGTGTCTCCTATGGGCTTGCAAGGGTCAAAGCAGGGAGGGAGAAAAAGCCAAGGTTTTTCCTGTTCTCTTGTAAACTGCTGGCTATAGGGTTATACAGCAGTACTGGAGTGCAGCTGAAACCCTAGTGAGTTTTTGTTGCTGTGGGTCAGCCTGTTCCTGAGGAGCACACACAGCCTCACATTTGTTCTGCTCCATCCTGCATTCCCAAAGGATAGAAGGAGAATGGCCCTCAGAAAAAGATGCTCAGTGAGACAGGGTTTGCTCCAGTGCCGAAGTTGCAGAGCTCCAGCCACCACCATCAAGCAGGTGTTCATCCTCAGAGCTCTGCTTGCAGCCCGGTCAGTTACCTTTCAAGTGCATTCTGCCTTTCTGCATCCTGCAGCGCCAGCAACGCCAAGATCTCATCCACCAAGGGCTGGTACTCGAGAGTGATCCTGCGGAAGCCGTGCAGGAAAGGCATCCTGCAGCACTCTGCTCTGCACACCAGCCCCGCAGGGCCCGCCTGTCCACATTCAGGCCGACCCGGGCCTGGTTTCCACGGGGCCGCCCGCCCCTCTGAAAACAAACACGAATTTCGAATAGCTTTGCGTTTTAAAAAACATCACTTCTCTCGCTCCCAAAATTCCCGACCCCACCCCTCCAGAACCTCGAGGCAGCGCCGGCAGAACCCACCGGGCCGTCCCGGAGGCCCCAAGCCGGCCCCGCGGAACGAAGCCCGAAGGCAGCGACACAAAACACCGTCGCTCCGCCAGCACCTCGGGGCCCCGCCGCCGGAAGCGGAAGTCACCAGTTTCGTCACTTTGTGGGCGGGGCCTGGCGGTGGGCGCGGTCTAACGAGGGGCGTGGCCTATCTGGAGGCGGGGCTACTGCGCGCGCGGCCGCCAGGGGGCAGCGGGAGAACGGCAGCGGGGCGGGGGCGCGCGCAGCAGGTGCTGGTGGGCGCGAGACGCGCGTGCACGCGCGCGCGCACACACACACACGTGCACACAGACACACACACGCGCACACACACGCCTCAGGTGTGTACATGCCCCACATGCATCAGCGAAATGCGGTGTGCAAGAGGTGCACGCACCCACAGCTGTTCTCACGTGCATGATGCATGCCTGCAAGCGGGTGCATGCATACCAGTGCACACGCACACCAGTGCACAGATGCTCATCTCGCCCCCTAGCAGTGACAGCCCCGTCCCATTGCCCTCAATGGCTCTGGTTCTGTCCACGCCATACCGGATGCGTGCAGGTGTGCAGCACGGCCCTGCAGCCCCACGCACCCCCCATCGCCCTCCAGGGAGCACCCAAAGGTGCAGGTGCCCTCATGTCTCCAAGGCGCCCCCTACTGCAGCCATGGGGCAGTGGGTGCCCCCTCCCCCCCCCCCCCGCACTGCACCCATGGGCTATCTATCAGCTCCCCTTGCTGGGGATTCGGCACCATGCTCACATCCGGTGTTGCTCCCATCCCCAATCCCTCCGTGTTCCCCAGACCGTGGTGCAGGTGGTGGGCACTGTCACCATCCCCAGCCATTTGGCAGCACAAGGCACCAGGCAGGTCCATCCCCCACCAGGCACTGTTAGGGAAGAAATCATTTAGAAGGCAGTGCTGTGAGTGGGTGTCCCTGTTACATCCCTAATGTGACCCTGCTGTGGCCCTGTCATGTCTCTATCGTGTCATGCTGTAGCACTGCTCTGTCCCTGCTGTGCCCCTGTTTGTATCCCTGTTTTTGTCCCTGTTTGTGTCCGTGCCACGTCCCTGCTATGTCCCTGCTGTGATCCTGTTGTGCCCCAGCCATGTCTGTGTAGTGTACCCACCTGCAGTGCCTCCATCATGTCCCATCCATGCCCCTGCTATGTCCCTGCTGTGACCCTGTTGTGCCCCTGCCATGTCCCTGTATTATCTCCATCGTGTCCCATCCATGTCCCCATTGTGTCCCTGCTGTGTGCCCACCACATCCCTGCCACATCCCCGCTGCATCCACACCGTGTCCTCACCGCATCCCATTCGGGTCCCTGTTGTGTCCTCCTTGTGTCCCCTTGTGCCCTCTTTGTGCCCCCCCCCCAGCAATGCCAAAAACCCCGATCCCCCACAGATGATCCTTCCCCTCCTCCCCCATTCCCGTACCCACAGCCCGGTGCCACCGCTCGCTGTTGGTGCCCGGCTGTGCCATTGCTGGCAGCACCCGGCGGGGCGGCGGGGAGGAATGTGAGCTGCCATCCATCAGGGAGACAGAGCAGCGGCGAGCCGAAGAAAGAGGGGCATTTTAGGAGGAAAGCCAGGGAAATTTGATCATTAAGAAATCCTCCTGGCTGTCTGGGGGAATTTAATTAAATTGCTGGAAAGGGCTGCAAGCACATCTGGATCCAATATGTGCAGCTTTGATTTTTTTTTTCTTTCTTTCTTTCTTTCTTTTTTTTTTTTTTTTTTTTTTTTGTAGTTCACTCTTTTCCCATCTCGCTGCTGAAGGGGGGGGGAATAAAAGGGAAATAGCAGAGCCACGGAGTATTGGTTCATCTGGGATTGGGATTGCTGGCAGGGAAAGAAAGAGAGAGGGAGAAGGAAGGAGTGAAAGAAGGAGATGGAAAGTGGGGAATGAGGGGTTTGGGGGAGAAACTTTCCTGTGGGGCTGGGGGTGTGCAATGCCACCAAAGGCACTGCAGCCCCTGCCCCTCGAGTTGCCCCCGCAGTGTGACACCGCTGCTGGGAAGACACAAAGGAGCATCGATTTGTGCCTCAATTCACTGCATTCATTCCGTTTTAAGGTGGGAAAAAACGAAGAAGGAAACACGCCAAGGAGCACAGACAGCATCGCAATGGGTCGGTGCTGCTGTGCCCCGCAGTGTGGGATCGGAGCCCATGCACTCAGGGTTAGGTGCAGTGAACGTGCTTGGCTCAGTTTCCGCCCAATGCTCTCCTCTGTGCCAGGATCTCCTTTAGCCAGCACCAGTTTTAATCACTTAAAACTCATTTTTCAATCCCCCCCCCCCCCCAAAAAAAAAAGAAGTAGAAGTTAAATCCTACAGCTAAAAAGGAAATTGCATTAATACAGATTGTTTTATTTAAAAAGGGGGATGAAAAAAAAAGAAAAAGAAAAAAAAAAAGCAAGCCCAACCTTGACCCCTACTTCAAAAAAAAGCCATTAGGCGCTCACCCTCTGAAGGGCCGACAGGGCTACGGCTGAAGGCCGCCTGGTTTCTCAATGCTTTACTGTTCCTGTCCTGCCCGTGGAAATGCGTGAGGAGTGGCGGGGAACTGCAGGCACCCCGCAGAAAGGTGTGTAAATCTTTGCGTGTCTAAAGAAACTTCACCGGGCTGTGAGGATTGGGGAAAAGAAAACGCTTGGCCTCTTTTTTTTTTTTTTTTTTTTTTTCTTTTTTTCCTTTGGAGCTCTGATCCCCTTTGATCGTTACAAAAAAAATAATAATATATATATATATAAATAAAAAGGTCGTATTTCACCCAAAAAAATATCGGCCGTCAGAGGGCCTGAGGAAGTGCGAACCCGAGGGGGTTTTGCTGGTGATTATTCCCTCCTTTTAATTATTTAATGCTGCGGATGGAAGGAAAGACATCGGCTCTGGACAAGCAGATGGGGCGGGGGGGGAGGTGTTGGCCACGGGGCTGCCCCCCAGCAGAAGCCATTGTCACATTGATGGTGGGACCCCGCGCTCCGGGGCCGCGTTGCTCCTCCTGCGGCATCACCTCCGTGCTGGGAAGAGATGGTTTTAGTGGGGCTGAGAGGATGTACGACCGAGGGTGCCGGTGCCACCATCCCTGCGGTCACACAGCCGAGGGGACGCCGGGGCTGCAGCCTTGCAACGCAACCCCGGGGCCAAACACTGGGGCCAATAAACGTCAATAGCGGGAGGGGGGCGGGGGGGTGGGCACCCTGGGAGCCCCACACGCACACAGCGGACTCGCAGACTGCCAAAATTTGCCTTCAGCCGCGATCTGCGGAGCTCCGGGAAGCCGCTGCCTTGTCAGGAAGATCAGATTTGGCAGCGCCGGATTGCATCGAAATGCGCGCCCCTCTCTGCTCCAAGGGAAAGAGCGCAAGGAAAGCTTTCGGCCAATGTTAAAACAGCTCCTCCGGGGGCCGGGATGGGTGGGAAAGGGTTCTGCGAGCTCGGAAATTGCGCGTGGAGCAGATAGAGGCGGTGAGAGGGGGACGCGGGGTGTGGGATGGGGGGATGCGGGGATCCGAGGAGCGGTGCTCAGCCTCCCGCCGCTGCCCATCGCCCCGCAGCCGGACACGCCGCCTCCTCCGTCCCTACGTACGCACACATCGACACACACACACCTCTAAATATCGAATTTTTAAAGAGGAAAACCTCCTTTTTCCCCTGCCCGGTGGCTGGTTTTCATTAGGGAGGTTTCTCTCTCTAACCCCAAGGGAAGCAGCCTATGAGTTTGTAACTGCGGTGCAGGACGTAATTATCTCATTAAGGGGAGAGAGCCAGGCTGCTCCCAGCGGAGCTGACCTCGCTCCGGGGTTGATGGGGGCCCGGAGGGTGGGATGTAGGTGGAGGGGTGGGCCCGGAGGGTCACCATTTGGGGTGACCCGTTCGCAGCCCCATTTGGAGTCGGGGAAGCGCAGCACTCCCCACGGAGCGCAGCCACTTACACTTGTTGAGAGAAGCACTTAAAGCGGGGCTGGAGGGGGGGGATGCGCAGGGGGTGATTCCCCCCCACCCCGGGGGTCGTTGTACCGGGGGGCGAGGGGCCGCCCCGCTCGGTGTAGGGGCGTTTGTTTGAACAGCTCCAGAGCAAAGAGCAGGGGAAGAAAGTTTGGGCTGGGAGCGTGGTTTTTTCCCCAGACGTCAGCACAAGGCGGAACAGGGGCTGGGGAGGGAGCCGGACTCGCAGGGCAGCCGGGATTTTTATTTTTTATTTTTTTAATTATTATTATTATTATTTTATTATTATTTGGTGGGGATCGGAGAAGGGGAAGGGGCCGGGGAGCGGCCCGGCACCTCGGGGTGGGCTGCGGGCCGGTGGGGGTGGGAGACATGGACTCGTCGCCAGCCTTCGCCATGGACAAACCGTTCGCCCCCAGCACCGTGCGCGTTCCGGAGCCGCCCGAAAACCCTCAGAGCCGGAAAAACTTCAGCGTGAGCCATCTCCTCGACCTGGAGGAGGTGGCTGCCGGGATGAACGGGGCCCCCCCCGCCGGCCCCCCACCCTCCGCCGGCGGTAAGGCCATGCCGGAGCCGTCGGGAGGCAGCAGCGGCAGCGAGGCGGCACCCCAGGACGGTGAGTACGGACGTCCCGGGATGGGCCCCCCTCTACCCGCAGTCTCGGGGTGTAGGGTGGCCCCGCTGCCCCCCCTCCCACCCCCCCCCCCCCCCCCCCCGGGCCGGGCTGAACGCAGGGGACAAAGGGGCGCCGGGTCCCCCCGATGTGGGATGGGGGCTGCTGTGGGGGCACCGACCCCGTGGGTTGTGGGGGTGGATTTGGGATATCTGTGGGATCGGAACCGCCGGAACACCGAAAGCACCCGACGGGCGGGACGGGGGGACGCGGGCACCGCATCGGCCGCCTCCCCGCCGCCACCGGGACAGGACGGTGCCGAGCTCCCGGTACGTCCCGGGGCTGCTTGGCCCTCTCGGCGCTCCCCGCCCCTGTTCTCGGGCTCCGAGAGCGGAGGCGGCTCGGTGGGACCGGTGGAAATGAAAGCTGCGGGTCCCCGCCGCTGGCACCGGGACACCGGCATGGAGCTGCCTTTGTCCGAGCGCTCCCCTCGGGGCGGATAGGAGCCTGGTTGGGGATGGGCAGTGCGCCGGTGCTCCGGGTTTCGCTGCTTTCGGTCCTGGCACTTTTGGAAAGGGACAAACCCGCTTCACCCGGCTGCATCCTGGCTCCGGAGCGAGAAGGTTGGCCCCGACCCTGAGGCAAAGCCCCGCTCCGGGGGCACCTGGAGGCTCCCAAGAGCTCCCTCGGGTTGTAGGGTGGTGGAAGAGAGGAAGGGGTGGAAGTGCAGACCCTCTGCCTGCCCCCAGCTCGGACCCAGGACCCCCAAACCTGCCTTGGACTGGGATTTGGGCCCCATCTCCGGGACGCTGTTGGCTGTGCCGTGGGCCTGACCCGGTGTAGAGGGATGCTGCAGCCCCAGAGCTGCGGTGAGGGGACCCCAGGGGGAGTACGGTGATCCTTGTGTTCCCTCCAGCACTCCCACGTTCTGATTAGGGTCAGAAGCATCCTTTTCCCAACCACATCTTATTCCCAGCACAACCAGAACCCCAACTCTGCCCCCTGCTTGGGATACTGATGGCTGGGTGCCAATTTCGGGACTGGCAGCTGAGATTTTTGGTGTTGTTTCCCATCCTTCCTCCCCTTCCCTTGGGTTTTGTTTGCACTTCCCGCATTGCCTTTGGGACTGTGGGGCTGTGAATGGGACTGTACAATTGAAGGGGGGGGGGGGGGGGGGGGGCTGCATGCAGCACGGCATAGTGTGGCTTTTTGGAAATCTGGCAGATCCTTCCAAGGCCATTTTTTACCCCTAAAAGCCCATTCCTCATGGGACAGAGGCCTTTTGGGGTTTGGCATCACTGGACAATATTCCCCTCTGGCACCTGTTTCTGTGAAGTTACGGGGATGAAGACACTGTGAGCATCTGGGATGCACCAACAACACAGTCAGGAGTGGAAGCGTTTCTTGTGACCCCAAATGGAGATGCCTGAGCGATGGGAACTGCAAGCAGCCTGCAGGAGGATGAACGAGGAAATGGAGCAAGAAAACCCGTGTTGGTGCAAGCCTCAGCTTGTGGGACCCACTGCCCAGAGTCTGGGATGCAGTTTCCTAAACCAAGACAAGGATCATAAATACCACACAGCATTTGTATCTGCGACGCTCCTGGCAACGGTGTGACGACAACAGAGGAGCGTAACATTCTCTGTTACGGGCATCCTCAAGTGAAGGCATTTTCCCTCATCTTCCTCTCCACCATCACATCTTTTTCCCCTCTCAGATGCAGGCCAAGAGCTGCACTGCTCGGCAGTGGAAGGAGTGCCAAAGAGGCAGTGAGGGATCATCCTTGTCCCCATCCTCATCCCCATCCTGTCCCCATCCTCATCCTCATCATCCCCCGGAGTGGTGCAGCGTCCCATCAAACTCTTCCACACAACTTCTGAGGTCTTGAAAGCTTGTTCACCTCCTTTCATTAGACTAACAAATAATGTGTAACGCGAAACATCTGTTAACAACAGCCCTTAATGTTCTCAAGATGATAAAGCAGGAGGGTAATTTTAGCCAGCGGGCCTTGACTGATGGCTTTTCAAACAATGAACTTGCTTTTGGTGCTGCCTGGGGGTGGGAGTGGAGCTGGGCACTGTCTCAGATGGGTGCTTTGGGACTGTGCTGTTTGGGCTGCTCCCATAAGGGATGGGAGTGGGTGATGGGATGGGGTGAGGGGGCCAGACCTGGGCAGAGTGGCTCATTCCCCATCCCATCACCTGAGTGCAGAGGGGAGAAATCACCCTTGGTCCCTCTGTGCAGTGAGAGGAGATGGTGCACCTGATGATGTTATGGTGAATTGGTTCTAATGTCATGAATGAGGGCAGGTGAGAAGGTAAACTGAAGTGAAGACCTGATGAAAGTGGAACGTGGCAAGGGATTGTTTCTGAGGTCAGGGCTGGGTGGTTGCTTCCAGCAGCCCACTGGGATGCTTTTCTGCTGGGCTTTTCCTGCCTTCCAAAATGCTGCTTGTGGAGTCCCGATGTGGGGACACCTCAGCTGTGCCCACCAGGTGATGCTGATGCCCAGTAAGGGCTGGGGCTGCCAGCACCCCATTTCATCCCCAGAGCTGAGAAGAGGCTGTCAGGCAGCTGGGCTGGGCTGTAGGATTTACATCACCCACAGTCCCGTGCTGCTCCCCAAAACAGCATCGTCTGTGAGTGCCTGTCTGCATTGACCACATGTGGCAGAGCCACGGTGGAACTGAAGGGGGGCTGAGGGTTAAGGGCTCCTCGGTCCTTGTATGGCCATGCTGGGTGGCACACAGATCTGGGACAGGAGCAAGCCTTGCATGGCCATGATGCCCACAGATGGAGTGTCACCATCGCTGTCCCCATTGCCAGCTTGGGGACATTGCCCACACCACGCAGGGATGGATGCACACCCCGGGACAGCTCACTTCTGTGCAGGGGGATGCTGTCTGTGCCCAGTGCCCAAGCCCAGCGCTCACCCAATGCTGCAGCACCCATCGTGCGTATTGATTGATTAATTGATCATTGATGAATACCCTGCAATTAATCCAGGCGGGCTCCTCTGTCAGGGATCTCCCGCCCCATTTGTTTGCACTTAATGTAGGGCTGGCGACATGTGAGGGGCTGGGAGCCTGACGTGTCCCAGTGCAGTGACTGATGAGTTCCAGCCGCTCCAGGGAGCCGAGTGCATCCCTGTCAAAGAAATGAAGGGCTCTGGGGAAGGACCCACCTTAACTCTGACCCCCAGCCTGAGACATAGACCCTACAGTGAGGCTTCCCCTCCTCAAATGGGGACCATCCACCATCGTCACCCCACATTGCTGCCATGGGACCTGCTGCCCTATGGGTGGGCTGGGGCTGGTGCCCAGGTTTCCACGGAAAACCACAGACAGGCAGGAGCGATGCTTTTCCAATGGGACAAGCAGGGCAAGAGGCTGAGTTTGGGCTGATTTAGGTCAGAGCCTGTAGAAAGAACCCAGAAACAGCACAAACGGCTGCCAGGTGTGGGCAAAGAGGGATCCCATGTCTAAATGGGGTTTCTGTCAGGGGAACACCCCAGCACCAAACTTCCTCCATCCTCCTCTGTCCCCAAAAGATGCCATGGGCTCACTGTCACACTCCTCCCTGCATGGCAGGGGATGCTCCTTGCCCTGGGCTGCATTCAGGCTCTAGCAACCAGCAACACCTGGGCTCTAATTTGGGTCAATTTGCACACAGATTGGCTGAATACCCCCATAGGGGTTGCAGGACACCCCCTGCAGCGTGTGCCTGGAGGGAGAAAAATACTACACCAAGTGCCTGGCTCAGCCAGGAAAGTCCCATTACCCTCCCCCCCCAGTTCTCAGAGCAGTGATTTTTCTCTCCCTGGAGCAGTGATGCTCATAGGAACGGGGTTGAAAACCTTTTGTGGTGCTGTGAAGGGGACGGGGGGTGCAGTGGGGATGTGGGGGTTTGCGCCGCTCCATCAGGAGCCCCTGCAGCCCCATGGGCACGGGGACACCTCGCTGCCCCCCGGCTGTTGTGTCTGCTGTGATCAGGAACAGCTCAGGGCGAGACTATTTCCCCTCTCCTTTCGGGCTGTTATTTCAGGGAACGGGGCTGATTCACGGGAAAAATATGAAATTTCGACTCCGCGTGGCCAAGATGGGCGAATTTCAACGAATCAGCATTTTAAGAGAGCCTGGGCGTGTGTCTGTAGCTGGGAGGCTGATGAAATGATTTAGGGCTTTGAGGCTGCCTCGTTAGGAACCCTTCCTCCCTCCCAGGGAGCGGGGCTGTCACCCCCTTCCCCAGCGCTGCTTTCCTCCGGCAGTGGGCAATTTCTTCACCCCCCTCCCCCATGTTGGGGCTGGGAAGTGATGGAGCTGAAGGGATGGGGCTGAGGGCAGGATGGGGCCAGCTGCTTTACTGTGGTGAAGTGCCCTGATTGGCATCGGGTCCCCATCTGCAGCTGGAAGGGTTCATCCTACAGGGGCGGGGGGGGGGAGCGGGGCTGGGATAGCATCACTGTGTTGTGGGGAAGCCCAGAGCATCCTTTAAAATGAGACAGGAGGGGTCAGGGAATGGGGATGGGAATGGATGTGGGTTTGTCATGGATCTCTTTGGTGCAGGGCACTGGTGGGCAGGGGTCCCCTGCATGGGGTCAGCACTGTCTGAGGAGGATAGGAATGGGAAACCCCATAGGAACGATCTGAGAGGGGCTTTCAAGGCAATTCTCAGTGCCCACAGAAGAGGGACACCCTCAAATTTTTGGAGATATTTTTCTAAAGCCCCCACCCTTGATGCGTTCCCATCATTTCCCCACGCAGAGACCTTCCCTTCTCAGCACCCCTCTCTGGCCCAAGGGATCACCCAGTGTAAAGACTGCTGGGGAGCACTGGAAGGACACCAGGAACCCTGGAAGGGGAGAGGGGGTGAGGATCAAACCCTCCTGAGCAGTGTGGGGGAAAAAGAAGATGATGCGTTTGGGAACAGGGGGGAGGTTGGGGCTAAAGGGGACACTTTGGAGAGCACGTTGCCCCATCCCAGACTGGGGACACCTCTGGGGACACGAGGATGATGGAGCACAGCCCCCACCCTGCAGCCCTTCTCTGGGTGATGCATGGCACCGGGAGGCTGCTAATTGAGCTGGAGGACTAACGAGGTGCCCCCCGTGCTGTGAGGAGAAGCCGTAGAGCTCCGCAGCCTTCAGAAAGCGGCAGCGGCAGCCGCCATCCCCCTCCCCTTCCCTCCTCTTCCCCCTTTGGAGCGGGTATAATAAAGCAGCTTTTCAGCTGCGGCTGCAGTGATAGATCAGGAAGAATTGTATGAGTCTATTAAAGTCTGTGCGTCTCCGAATGGAGACTGCGGCTAAGCCAGGCGCCAGGCGCTCGCATTGAACCAGATGTGCTCAGGCGCCGTCCTTTCCAGCCACTGCAGCTGAGAGGCTGCCGCCTTCACACGCGAGGAAACTGGCGTGCACATGGCAGGGGAGCGGGGGAGCACATGGCAGGAGGGGTGCGGGGGGGGGCACGGCCCTCCTGGCACAGCCCTGGGGCTGGGGGGGGATGCAGAAAGGTGGAGAGAGGGCACTGCTGCAGGGGTTGTGCCTCCCCGGGGCATGGTGGTGTCGGGGAGGGGATTGAATTGCACCCAGAAGTGTAGAGCGTTGATGGTGAAGGGAGAGCTGCATTGAGTACCAGCTGTGCAAGTTATGGATTTGGGGGGGTTGCACTGTGCCCGGAGCTGTACGGGACATTGCAGTGTTCAGGGGGTGTTGCATTGCACCTGGGGCTGTGCAAAGTATTGATGGGGGGGTTGCATTGCACACAAGCTGTGCAGGGCGTTGCAGTGTTGGGGGGGGAGTTGCATTGCACACAAGCTGTGCAGGACATTGCATTAAGATGGGGGGGATGTTGTATTGCACCGTGAGCTGTGCAGAACATTGATGGGGAGGTTGTGTTGCACCCTGAGCCATGCAAGGGGACTTAGTTGCCCCCCAGGGGACACAGAGCATTGCAGGGCTGGGCTGGGCACCCCGAGCTGTGCAGGGCACTGTGACAGGGACAGAGATGTGGCAGTGCAGCCCCTGTGAGCAGGGAATGAATGGGGGGGGTCCTGCTGCACCCTGGAGCACGTGGATCAGTGCGGCTGCGTGGCCGTTGCTATGGGACACCCATTCCCCTCCATTTTCAGTTTGGTAGCCACATGTCTGTGATCTGGGGGTTGTAAAGACCTCAGGGGGAAATTTTAAACGAAGGAAAATAAAACCAGCCCCCCCCCCCAAAAAAAAAACCCACCAACTCCCTGTTTTTGTTTAAATTAAAGGAGTCTGAAGTGTTTCTATTAGTATTAGAGGTTTATAAAACCTGAAACAAATGTCAGAATGGAACCACCAGGCACCATCCCCTTCGTGCTCCAACCCCAACGAGTTGTGTGTCATAGTTTTCCATGGCTGTTCTGTATCGTGACATCATGCAGTCAGATCCCTATCGTGACAGATCATGCAGATCTGTCAAAGCCTTTGGGGGGGGCACGTTGTGTCTTATGGGATTTGTGAGTGAGCACCCAGAGGTGTTTGAGGTGTGCCCTGCACCAATGCCAGCATGACCACACTGCACTTCTGGGTGGGTTTGACGGGGTCTGAGTGTGGCAGGGAGACAGAAGAGATGGCAGTGGTGAGATGGATAGAGGAATCTCAGCTCTGAGGTGCTGTGTGTGAGCAGGACCCCAATGCAGCCCCCCCTCATCCCCCAGCATCGTCCTACCTGCATCCAATGGGGCTGCGTGTCAACCTGCAAACAGTTAAATGGGTTTGGTCTGGGGGAAAGCAAAAAAAGGAGAAAAAAAAAAGGAGAAAAGATACGAGTCACTTATTAAAATGAATGTTTTACAATAAATTTGGCGAGGGGCCACCGACCTCAAATGAAAACCAGACCGAAGGACGGCAACGCTGCTCGCTGGAGAGGGTTTGTGTGATGAGTGTGTGCGTGCCCATGGGGTGCTCCTCAGAGTGGGGCGTGGGGACAGGGGCTCACAGCTACCGTCAAACCACCCCAATGTATTGGTGACCCCATCCCGGGATGCTCCAGAGGTGGCTGTGGGCTGTAGGATGGGTTTGGGGCAGGTGCTTGGTGTTGGAATGGGGCTTTTGGTGGCATCTCCAGCTGGAAAACACCCATTTGGCTGCAGAAAGGTAAAGATGGGGGGAGTGGGTGCCAGGGTCTGGTGCTGGTGCCCCAGCTGCCTGAGGGAGCATCCCATGGGGCTGTCCCCTGGTCCCCATATGCTCTCTTCCTTCAATCTTGGCAATGACTCTGATGCAATTAGGGCTGTGCGCTAACCTGGAGGGCTGGTGTTGGGTTTCAGTGCCAGATGCCATCAGGGCGGCCTCGCTATGGGCTTTTGCTTATTAAATTTCAAGAAATCACCTTTTTTTTTTTTTTTTTTTTTTTTTTTTTTAACATTTTTGCCGTGGGGGAGGAAGGCTGAGACTGCCATGCCAGGAGTCTCTGGCTGGGAGCCAGTCATTCCTGCTATGCAGCCCTGCCTGATTAGTTGTATGTCCTTAACACCATGTCACTCTCCCTGTACCTGGATGGGCACCTCCAGGGAAAAGCACTTTGCAGTCAGAGCTTTCAGCAGAGCTTTGCTATTGCAGGATGGTGAGGTCTGTCCCAGCATCACCCATCCCAGCATCACCCATCCCAGCATCACCCATCCCAGCATCACCCATCCCAGCACTGTCCATCCCCAAATCCCATCCCGCTGCAGCTCCGGCGCTCTCCCAGCCCTGTCCATTCCTGCAGCCCCCACTTCCCAGGGCCTGAGCAGAGCATTTCCTCGTGCACTGCTCACACATCTGTTAGCTATCATGGTGCTGCCAGGCTCTGCGCTCAGCTATTTCAATGCGCGGCACCAATGGTGCTGGGAAGCAGCAAGGCTGCAGCTTGGCTGGGTGCTCTGTGTGTTCACGGTGCTCTTGTGGGCCCCCAAAGCCTCATGTGATGCTGCAGCTGATGGCTTCGGGGGGGGACATGGCACACGCAGCACTGAGCCCAAGGGATGCACATTTTGGGTGGCCTGTGTTGATGCCACCCTGCAGCCCTGCAGCCACATGGGATGGGGTTTTCTCCCCATGGTGGGCTTGTTCTGGTGAAGGGAAAGGCAAGATCAGGCCCTCAGCCTTGGGAAAACCCAACAAGCTCCATTCTGGTCCCCAAATGCTGGTGACCCACATGATTCCACCATGCTTCTTGCACTAAAGACAGGCTGTGTCAAAAAGCAGCTTTGTGCTGCACAGCAGCTGGCAGAAGGCTCCAAGCACAGCCCTGCAGGGATGCAGAATGATGCCAAGGACCCCCCCAGTTCATTTGGGCATTTGGGCCACGATGGGTGCCCACACCATCGCCAGCGATGGAGGATGCTCCCAGAGCACCTCTGTGCAGGATGCTGTCCAAACCCATCCATCTGCAGTGCTGGGTGGTTGCTGGCTGGTGCAGCGGCAGCCCCACGACCATAAAGCAGCCAGCTGCTGCCTGTCAGTGAGTGGAGCTAAGACCCTCCCGGGACGGCCTTGGCCTCTTTTTTGGTACGGGCTTTTTGCTGCTCCTTTATAACAGAGACACTTTTCCCCCAGCAAAACTGGCAGCCTGTAAAAACGTGTCAGCGTTTCAGTTTTTTCACAATTAATGAGGTGAAACATCCTCGGAAACATTTCGCTGTAATGTTTCTCCGGTAGCTGAGACTTTACCCCTCTCTTAAATTTTTAACGTCCGCCACTTGATCCGAGAAAGTTTCCTTCGGACTCAGCACATTTGGACCCCCCCAGTCTCTCCTGCTCCCATTGAGCTGCTGGATTTCTGGGATACAGGGAGCTGGGGCTGGGCTGGAGGGACAGGGAGTGGCTGTGGGATGGGATGGGGCAGCAGGAGAGCCCCAAGGAGGTTGGCAGCCCCAGACCTCCATCCCCGTGCCCTTGGGATGCTCCTGAGGTGGGTTTGGATGATGCAGCAAAGGGTCCTGAGCAAAGGCTGCTTCTCACCTTCCTTGGGCTTTTGGAGGTGATTTGGGGATATCAGCACCAGCAGTGGGGTGGGTGCTTCCCATCTTTGCTCCTGTGCCCCACCAGGGGACAGACCCCATCCCTGCTGTGTCTCCATCCTCTGCCACGCTCATGGCCAAGCACAAAACCAACGCAACGTGCCCACACCTTCAGCCCGTGAGCTGTGGGGAAAAGGGATCTGGAGCACGGGGAACCCCCGGGGGGTGGAAATTCCCAGGGCAGAGAGCTCTGCTCAACCCCATCACGACCTCATGGGCAGTGCTTCCAAGGAACCGGTTAATGGAGCACATGGAGCTCGCTGGACGTCATCGCTGGAGCACGCCTTGCTTCCCTGGAGTATATAAAGGGATGAAGGGAGTCCACATGTTTACCGAGAGAGACCATGGGAGAAACGAAAGACATTGTTTTTCCAAAGGATTTCTTGGCTGTAAAAGTCCTCCACCACCCTGCGGCTTCCCTGATGAAGGCCCAGCGTTAATTTGTTAAATCCACATCAAGTGCCCGGAGAACCAGTTGTTTATTTTTGCTAATTCAGCCGGCAGAGATCAAATTGGGGTTTTATTTGTTAAGGATAAACCTTAATTAATAAAAGCTATTTATTTGGTTAGAGCCGGCTGCAGCCTGAGGGTCAGATATGCCATGATCATTATTTCAAGTAAAACAAACCCAAAACGTCTCTCAACAGTTTGAAAAACGTAGAAACTTAGAGGGCTGAATTTATTTGTCTTAGGAAGAATTTACAGCTAATTCCCTCCAGGCTATTTCAACCCTTAAATTATACCCGAGAAGAAGAAAGAAGGAAGGGAAAAAAAAAAAAAGCCAACACAAAAATGCCATTCCAGGAGGAGCAGGAAAGTAAATGGTACTACAGATTGGATCATCTGGGGGGGGAGGTTGGAATTTCAGGCTTAAAGGTCTTTGGCAAACAAGTGGAACGTGCGAAATAATGCAACGGCAAAAAGCTGCATCCTGTATGGGGCTCTGGGGGTTGGCGATGGGAAATGGAAGATGTGAGCATCCCAGAGAGGTGGGGACGGCATCACTGGGTGCTGGAGGTTGGAAGTCAAAGCAGAGCTGGGGTGGAAATCCAGCGCCAGCATCTGTGCTGCAGTGCGCATCACCCACTTACAGCCCTCACCGGTGGCCGGTTTGGGGCTCCTGACACATCATTGCTATGGAAAACACAGGGAAAGAGGGCAAGAGCTGGAAAAGCGAGCTTGCTCCGTGCTCAGCTAAATCAACAAACCCTGACCCAGCAGCACTGGGGCCATTGGTTTTGCAAATGGTGCATGACCATGCGCTCCCCGCTCTGCTCTGCGGGGCTGTTCTCTGTGGTCTTGGTGTCCTGGGGGCTGGAACCATGGGACACGTCCTGCCATGAGCCATGGGGCTGCTGAGCCCCCCCCATCCTTCCATCCCCAATGTCATCCTTCATTATTCAGTAACGTTATCCCTCCGTTTCCCCCTTTCCCCTGCATTCGTTTTTCTCCCTTTGGCGGAAATTGTAATCAGTGGAAAGTAAATACACCAAAGGGAAAGCAGGAGTTGCTGAGAGGTCCCCTCTGACCACTGCTTGGACAATCAAGCCAATGCCTCCACCACACTGCCATCAAACCCCCCCAAATTATAGCTGACAAATGCAAGGGTTTGGCTTTCACCAAAATCTCCCCCCAGCCACCTCAAGTAATGCTTTTTTGGGGGCGAAAGCGACACGTTGTTGAGCTGTTATTGACTTTGGGCAACTAAACGGCTCTTATTCTTGGAAATAAGAGGTGCAGAAATTCAGGGTGCAGAAATGTTATTCCCCCGTGAAGGTTATGGTGAATTTGGCTGTGGCGAATTTTGCTCCCCTGGTGAGTAGCAGGGCGGTTTGTGATGCTCACCTCTGTAAATCTATCCTTGTTTATCCTTGATGGAAGTGGTGACTGCCGCCAGCGAGGGCAGCATTTATCTGGTCCTGTGGTCCCATGGCTGGGAAGGGCTCCATGGTGGGGTTGATGGGGACAAGATGCGCGTTCATCACTGAGCCTCATCTCCAAGCACAGCAGAGGACGTGGGCATTTAAGGAGAGGAGATTTAAGAAATCCTATTTTCTCTCAGCCAATTTAAGGCAGGCAAGAGAAGCCATCACTTATGGAAAAGTCATAAAATCACAGAGTCAGTCGGGTTGGAAAAGCCCTCATAGATCCCCATGCCCAGCCCACCCCCCCATGCCCGCAGCGCCACATCTCCACTGGAACACCTCCATGGACGGTGACCCCCAACCCCAGGCCAGTCTGTGCCACTGCATCACCACTCTTTCTGGGCACAATTTTTCCCTACTATCCAACCTGAGCTTCAGATCCAACAGCCAGAATTTATACCAGGATGAAAATCAAATGGGGTTAATTAATTTTATTTATACATTTCATCGGATTCTGTTGAGGGCCGTTGGCTTCTAACCCCAGGGTTTTGACCCAAGCTTTGGTCCCATTCACTGCTGGATCCTGCTGATGGCACCCAGCTCAGTCCCAGCCCTGGGAAGCTCTGGATCAACCACGGCTGGACTCCGTGTATTTTAATCCAGCATCTCGTTCGCTCGCTGAGGAAAAACAGGACCAAAAAAGGAGTTTAACTAAAAGGGGCAACTGGAAAGCGGAGATGGGCAGAGCATTTGGAGCAGCAGAAACGAGAGCTGGAGGGAATCTGGGGAATTTTATTTGTGAGCCTTCACGCGGACTGCGGCAAAGAGCAGCCTGCATTCTCCCAGCTGGGAAAGAGGCCCCGAACCCGTGCGTATCTCAGGCACCAGCCCTCACCCTACCGAGAAGATCGTGTCCCATCTCGGGCTGCATGGGCCATGCCTGGCACAAAGAGACCGGAGGGTCTCTTGAGAACCTGATGGCAGAGGTTTTATGGTTATTCAGAATTATAGGCCAAGATGATCTCAAAACGTCTAATTTCTTCCTGCTCGGTATTGCCTCGAAGAAGGAGAGTTAATATCCCATCCAGCAGATTTTGTTCCTTGCTCAGGAATCATCCCCAAATGCTGCACATCTATTTAATAACTACCAAGATAGTTTATTAGCAAGTATTTATTTCCTCTGCACACTCAGGGAGCAGTAATTCCTGCCATCGCGGCCTCTGCATGGATACAGAACAGAAAACCCCAATATAACCCTGCTATGAATCAGAGCGATGCCATAAAACTATTAACATCTCAAATAATTCCAAAATACTTTCCCACCAGTAGGTACAGATTGGATCCAGATGCTTTATTAATGGAAAAAAATAATTACCCAGTACCTCCACGAGGAATACCAACAGCAAGATGTCTTTCCCGTGAAGGCAGGGATTGGGTATCAATTCTTTTTCCTGTAAGTTTGCCTAAACTTGATGACCTTAGCGACAAAAAATCAGATTTATCTCAGCCTGGCAGAAAGCCCAAGGTGGATGTGGTGAAACCAATCTGTGTCGTACACTTGGTGCTTCCATAGGCAAGCAAAGGCAGAAATAAGCATGGAGGAAGCTGAGCTCCAAGAGCCGTGGTTGTGTTTGCTCCTGGTGTGTGGATGAGGTTCGGTTCCACATGCTGCAGCTCCACGGGGATGGGAGATGGGGATGGGAGATCTCTGAGATGTTTCATGGTTGAATTCATTGCTGTCTGTGAAGACTGAATCTTTAGAAGCTGGGTTCTGCGGAGTCTCACGGGACTTTTGCTGTGATTTCCCCCAGGTGAGAGCCTGAGCCCGAGCCGTGGAGTGGCCAAGAGGAAGAAGAAGCAGAGGAGGAACCGCACCACGTTCAACAGCAGCCAACTGCAGGCTCTGGAGAGGGTCTTTGAGCGGACACATTACCCCGACGCCTTCGTGCGGGAGGAGCTGGCCAGGAGGGTGAACCTCAGCGAGGCGAGAGTCCAGGTGGGATAGACATCTCCACCTCCATCCCCACACAGCACCAGGGTCTGGGTGGTGGGAAGGACAACGGGGACATCTCCGCTCAACCCAGGCCTTGTTAACACCTCCCCTTCCCTTCTCAGGTTTGGTTTCAGAACCGGAGGGCCAAGTTTCGCCGTAACGAGAGGGCGATGTTGGCCAACAGATCGGCGTCGCTCCTCAAGTCCTACAGCCAGGAAGCTGCCATCGAGCAGCCCATGGCACCGCGGCCCACTGCGCTCAGCCCCGAGTACCTCTCGTGGAGCAGCTCCTCCCCGTACAGGTGGGTGCAGGACGTGGGACCACCCCCATGTCCCTGGGAGCCCTGTGCTGTTGGTGGGGACGCAAAGAGCTTTGCAGGGCTAACAAAATGAGAGGTGGGATGTCACTGGGGGCTACCTTGGGAACTCCTGCCAGCCCCCCCCCCCAAGCGTTTTCTGGATGGGAGGACGCCTGGTCCTCATGAGGGACCCTGTTGGCCTGCACTGACCCTTCCCACATCCTAACCCAAGAGGGGGAGTGGGACCCTTCAGTTCCCAGCTCTCCAAAAGCGGAGGGCATGGCTTCCTGGCACATACTTTGAGGGGTTCCCACATGCATACAGCCACATAAAAATGCTACAGAGCTCTTGTGGGAGACGGCCAAGAGGGAGCCATCAACACAGCCTGGGAAGCCAGCGGGATGTGTGGGCTCCCCATGGGCTGTGTCTCACCCCGCTCCGCTCCCCCCGCAGCACTGTGCCGTCCTACAGCTCCAGCGGGACCGCGACGCCCACCCAAGGGGTGAACATGGCCAACAGCATCGCCAGCCTGCGCCTCAAAGCCAAAGAGTTCAGCCTGCATCAGAACCAAGTGCCGACTGTGAACTGACCGGGGAAAATCCCCATGGCCTCATCCAGGACTCGACGTGGGGATCCTGTACTGATCGGCACCAACCCGCTGCCCGCCCCATGCACTGCTCGTCTGATGTCCCAGCACCTCTCCTCTCCTCTTCCCTCTTGAAGGTGGCGTCAAGTCCCAGTCTGAAGTGGCACATCGCTATAGCCACATATGGAGCAAACTTGGTTAGAAACTTGCTTTTCTGCACACCCTTATAATAAAGGCTATATATACACACACATACCCCCCACGCGCTCTTCGAGGACAAACAGACTTACCAAGCGAACAAGAATTTGCTTCCAAACATGGAAGGATCTTGGACTTTTGGATTTGACCAATTTGGGTATCTTGCCTGGAGAGCCAAAGAGTTATTGGGTCTTCCCCTCCCACAGGGACGGCACGCAGCGCTGGGACGATCGCGATGCTGCACGATGCCAATTTTTTGAGCCCCCCTTTATGCTGGGCCTTCACCTCCTCATGCACTGCCAGCCATGGGGCTCAGTGGGACCATTGAAAGCCAACAGCTGCGTCCTGGTGCCGTAAACTGAGGGGGGAACACATCGCCGCACCCCATCCAGGCACCACCACCCCACATCTGCGGGTTTGCCAGCAGTTCTGCAGAGCCCCAGGTCATTGAACCAGCCCAGGGAAAGAGAAAATTGGAAAAAGCTGTTGGTTTCAGCTGAGTAGGCGGCTCCCAGTGCTTCGTGCCAAGGGCAGAGCAGGCTTCGTCTTCCGGAGGCACAGCATCCCCAGCGGCCGCTCTGCAGATGGGCCACAGAATGCGGGGCTGGAGACTCCATGGGGTGTTTTCTATGTTTCTGAATAAAGGAAACTGTATTCCCCACCACGCCACACAGCCCAGTGAAGGGGCTCTCAATTGCAGGGTGGGCAGAAAACTTCCCTGCAGCAACGTGGGATGAGCCGGCGCTGGGGCAATAGGGGATTGACTCCATGGACAAAGCCAGTGGAGTGCTCCTCCCTCACCCACTGCAAGGAGCAGCAGCCAAGCAGCCAACTAAACCTATTCTAGGAGGGCTTTGTCCAGCCAGCATGGTGGGACCAATAACAAGTGAATGTAGCATTGGACCCAAGGATGGCTCACGACAGCCATCGAGATCAACACCCATCAGTATGCCATGCCAGGCCAAAAGCACCCAAACCACTTTGTATACACACCCAAGAGCCCCCACATCCTGCCCACAGGAGCTTTCTCTCCCTTTCTTACCAAGGAAAACCACATCTGGTCCTTGATGGCCATGGTGTCCCCTGGATGTGCCAAGTGGGGAGGGCAGAGCTCCTCAGAGTGCTGCAGTGAGACTTCATGGGGATCCCACAACGCTGAGCACTGCCATGTGGGCAGAGGAGCCCCTGCAGAGCAAAGCCCCCACCCCAAGGAACGGCACTGGGCCGGGGGGTCCCATTCCCATGGAAAGCATAGGGCTCTTCTTTTTTTTTTTGGTTATACAAGACGAAACCACAGGGATATAAATGTCGCTGCCTCTTTGAGAGCATTAATGAAAATAAACCCATTTAATAGTTTGCAGATGCCGTTTCTGTAAACCTAAAAAAAGCAGGGAATAAATATTTCTTCACTAAATATCTATATGTATATATATATTTGAAAACATGCGTTCCTAATCTTTGGGCCCCTCCCTCGCCACGCTCTTGGCTGCTTAAGGCGGAGCATCACTCAGCATCACAGCCTCACCGAGAGGGAAATCAGGGATCGTGGTCATGTCATCTGAGCTCTCTCCCTTTTCTATCTGTACATTGCAATGGCTTGTAACAAGATCCACAGTCGACTTTTGATTATTATTATTTTTTTTTTTGCATGTCTGTATTTTTTTGGAATTTTTTTGTAAAGGTTTTTTTGGTTTGGTTTTGTTTTTTTTTTTTTTTTTTTTAAAAAAAACTCTTGTGAAATAATGGAGGAATAAATATTTTACTGAGTAGAGATGTGTCTGTGCATGCAGAGCAGTGCTCACACCATTGGGGAGGGGGGCAATGTTGGGGTCCCATGGGGGCAGGGAAACTCGATCCCACATCCCAGTCCTACTGCTGGGCACAGGGGCTGGAAGTGCTGAACCCCCACAGCCAGGAGATCCCCCCAAAGCAGCACTGGGCATCCATGCTATCAGAACAACATCTCCCCCAGCACTGTGGCAGTGGGCTGAGGAAGGATGGGGCCAGGGGCAGAGCTCCTCCCTGCTAAATTGTCAGGTCCCATCCCTCAGCACAAATATGGGTGAAAGCCTTTGAGCACTCAGTAGTGCTCAACAGACATCATGGGCAAGCATCTGCTGCAGAAGTCCTGCTGGGATGTGCAATCATCTGCAGTCACAGCAGAGACCAGCATGTGGCCCAGCCTTGAGAACCAGACAGGAGATGCAGAAAGGAGATGTAGACGTGCTCAGAGGAGGTGGTCTCTCATGGCACACTGCGCTCAGAGCATGGACTCAGCGAGGGCTGAGCATCTCCAGTGCCAGGAGCTCACATCAGCACCAAGTGCAGCTTTTCCACACTCCATCCTTTGCACCGAGGTGGGCAGCACCACAGTGAGTCAGGTTCTGCAGCCTGCTAGCTAACATGGACCAGAAGGGCAGGAACATAGGAGTGAGCCACATAGGAATGAGCTGCAGGATCTGAGCTATGAAGTGGCAGGAAAAATGCAAGAGGTGCTTATGGAACCTGATGCTATTGCACAGGAGCATCAGGTTAACAGAGATCAAAACGAGCAAACAAGTGTTAGGAGTGCCCAGGAAAGGGTTAGAAAGTGTCCTCACAGCTGTCATAGAAAGCCACAGCACAGCTATGGCCTGAAATCCATCACCTCAAAACGTTGCAGAGGTCAAAGGTGCAAAATGGATTTGGAGAGGGTCAAGAAGTTAATGGTGGGTGGGACTGTGGCAGCAAAACATGGCCCAGATCCAACTGCAGAAGACCCTTTGAGGTGAAGATCTTACTGCTGCTCCCAGGGCAGATTCTCCATTGACTCATGACTATTTGCTGCTAGAAATATGTCATTTATTTCTTGCCTGTGCCATCCCAGCTCCACTTCAGCTCCTGTTAGAGCAGGAGGTCCCAACCCATGGTCTGAGGGCTCCTGGGAGACAGGAGCAGGGAGAACCACAGCCCGACTCCCTGCAATGAGACACCCAGGGTCAGAGCTGAACAGGGCTGTGAGCACCTGATGGAGCTGTGGGTGTCCCTGTTCACTGCAAGGAGCTGAACCAGAAGACCTTTAAGTGTCCCTTCTGACTCAGTAGATCACAGGGATGGATTTGCCACCTCTCCATCATCCAGCACAGACTCACTTCTCCTCCTTCTGCTTTCTGGTCTCCGTCCACACACCATTGCTTTCGTTGGAAGGCTGCAAGAACGTTGGTTGCAGATTGCATTTACTCCCCTGCAGCAGCTGCTTTGCATCCAGCTGACTCCCAGATGAGCTCTCAGCTGATGAAGGACCTCTCTCCCTTTGTCCCAGATCCTGCAGCCCTGTACTGCCTGAGTTTTCCCTACTGACCAAAAAAAGCCAGGTATCCCAGCCAGGTTACCCACAGCTTCTTTCTAAACCCCCCCAAAAAGCCACCCCACGGCTTCCCCGTCCCCAGCTCGGAGCCGCCCAGACCCCAAACCCCCGCCGTCCCCCCGGCACAGCGCTGTCCCCGGGCTGTGCCTCCCACGGCCACACGGGGGCGCTGCGGCTCCGCGTTGCTCAGCGCTGTCCCCAGGCGGGACGCGGGGCTGGGGACGCTGTTGGTGCCGCCGGCATTCCTGTACCCATGGGGCGGCGTGTCGTCGGTCTGACTGCAAGACCCAAGAACAGCATTTCCTCAAGGGGATTTGCATGGCGAAGCCCTACCGTGAGGAGGAGTAAGAGCAGAGCCTGAGGTTAGAGGTGACCTGGGCTGAGGTGTCCGGAAGGTGCAGGAGGGGCAGGGATGTGTCGCTGGGTCCGCACTTGCTTCCCCCATCCCACCTTCAGATTCCTCGGGCTCGGTGACGTTGGAGAGGAAGACACACGCTGGTGGAGTGAATCATACCCAAATCTTTAAGCACCGAACTTGGCAGACGTGCGATCCCAGGTGGGTTTTGCTGCATTACCATTTCAGCTGTAAGCCAGGTGTGAGAAACAACTGGTTGGCACAGCTCAAGCACTCGTGGGTACAGCCACCAGTGCCTCCCTCCGAGAGCTGCAGGGGACACTGGGGACACCGTCCTGCTTCGGGGGACAGCAGCCTGACATGCCCTTGGGAATAAAGCAGGGCACGAGGCTGCTCCTCATGTTGATGCACCGCAGCGGTGCAGTCCCAGCTCCAGTTCTGGCCATGCGGGGACGAGTTGGGCTCCATCCACACTCCCATCAGCTCCCAGCATTTCAAAATAGGCTCAGTGGCTGTGCCTCTTTGAAATTTGCCTCGTGGGCCTTTTCTATTTGTTTTTTTGAAGGCATTAGAGTTCACATTCCCAAGCTTTTCCCCCTGCAGCCAGTACAGCAGGGTTTATTTTTTTTAATAAAGAAAGAAGTAAGCAGAGCTCTGCAAATAACCTCAGCTTCCCTGAGCAGGGCATCACCCCCAGGCATTGGATAGGGGTTAGAGGGGGCTCTTAGATTTTCCTTCCCATCCCAAAGCCCCAATCCCCACAGCTACATCCCTACACACAGCAGCACGGACTGGATGGAGTCCATCTTATAAAGCACCGCCTTTCTTACTGGAAAACAAGAAGTAGTGAGGGAAAAAAAAATCTGTCACGTGGGACCATTTTGTCCATCTCAGCCATTAATGCGGATGCAGACACAGAAAGGCAGCACCTCCCAAACACCAACAGCTAAAGAAAATAGGAGGAAACCAAGGAAGCGAGGTGTTGGCTTCCTAGAGAAGGAAGGGACTGCTGAGCATGGAAAACACAGGCAGCTCCTTTGGAAGCTGTAAGCACAGAAAGGAGAGCAACCACACCTTAGCTGAACAGCTCCAGCCCTCCAGGATTTAAGCTTCTCCATTGGGAAGAAGTGCAGGCAGGGCACAGAGAGAGCTTGCTTGGAAAAAGCATCTTATAGCAAAAGCCTGCTTGGAGGAGAGCTGGGCACACACCAAACTTTGAGCTGCTCAAGGCAGGAGAACCAAGCATGGCTGCACTACAAGCCCCAGCATCTCTGAATTTAAAGGATTGGCCCTGATAATGCCAAGAGCTGCAGGTGGGCTGGGGGAAGGGTGCTCAGCTCTCCAGAAGCCTCAGGACGCTCCTGGCCCTGCGAGGCTCAGCGTTCCCTGCAGCTGGACCCGGCCCCAGCTGCTGCCCAGCTGCATCGGCAGCTCTCGAAGGAAGGATGTAGCAGAGCACAATGATTTGTTTTTATTGGGAATACTTGCTTCCTGCCACCAGGATGCATATGCAGCAGGAGGGAAACGTGCAGGGGTTTGGAGACCTTGTGCACCGTGTGAGGCAGCATGGGCTCACTGAAAGGGGTATTATGAAGACATCTGCTGAGCTGGGGCTGTGTGAGCAAGTGGGGACCAAGAGCAAACTGTGGGACCTGCAGCCCTCCTGCTGCACCCAGGAGAGCAGAGTGCTGTGCTCCAAATCTCCCAAAGAGCTCAGCCCAAGGCCATGGCCACTGCTGGGCTGGGAGCCCTCTGTGAGCTGGGTGAAGCTCTGAGCATCTACCTGAGCTGCCCTGCTTCCCATTGATACTCAGTGGGGTCTTGGTGAGAGGATCCCAGAGGAGAGCACAGCAAAGGGAAGAGCTTTAGTGCTTAAGACAGGATTTTATTTTCTGCTCACTCTGCTTTCTCACTGCAATCTTAGCAAAGCTTTGCATTGTCCTCAGAGCCTTCCTCCTGCACTGCCCTCCATGGGGCTGCCCCAGCATCATCCCTAAGGACAGCTGTGTGGCACAGTAGGGTTGGCCATCCTCACGCAGCACAGAAGAACAGCAGAGCCCTCCTCCCAGGGCACAGCTTGGGATGCAAATTGAAAGCATCTCTCAGAGCATTTCCAGGCAGCGGCAGCACATGGCTGCAGGCACACAGCTCTCTGCAGGGCAGTGATTTCTGCGGGCTGCTCTCGCAGTCCCTGCTGCATCCTGTGTTGAGGTTGGGACCGGATCGAAAGCTTGTCTCCCTCCCTGCAAACACCCACATCCACCAACCAAGAGTTCTTGCAGAGCTGTGAGACCGTGGTGGTTTCTCCCTCCTGATTCTGCTGCTGATCAAGGGCAGCATTTCCCATCCCATGCTGGGTCACTGGTGCAGAAAATGTCTTTTCCTCTGATGACACCCCTTCCTCGAGGACAGGAACGAGGGAAAGCTGCTAGGCATCCCCTGCCTGCTCCCCCTGCCCCAATTTTAACAGCAGGCCCAGTGACCTTACCGAGGCCACCCCACACATCCCTGCAGCACCCACTCATGCCCCCACCAGGAACGTCTCAGTACTGGCACAGCTGAACAGAGCAGAATGGGGGCTTTGGTGCTCTGCTCAGTTGGGTGCTACCAATACGGGGCAGCTGCCAGGAGGATCTGCAGGGCCATGGAGAAGCAGGGCAGCTGTGCCACGCTGTATGCCACGGATCGTGTGGGAGCCCTCAGCTTCAGCAGGTAGGCCACGGTGTGCACGATGCGTCCCGCACAGAAGATGAAGAAGTGGATCCTGGCCACTGCAGGACTGGGCTCCAGCAGAGAGTACACAGCTCCGAGGAAGAGGAAGGGGAAGATGTTCTCCATGTCGTTGCGATGTGCCCTGTGAAGAGAAACAGGTTGCTCCTTCCCACCTGACTTCCAGCCTGCTGATGGGGTGAGCGCAGCTCCCGAAGGGCTCCGAGCCCCCCTGCATGCGAGTGGGGCCAGACTTGGGAAATGAAAGATGAGCTGTGCTGTGAGACCCTTCTCCTCCATCTGTGCGAGGCTCCACACAGCCCCCAGCCCCCTGATACCTCCCGTTCATGCACCGACCTTGAGGGTGATTTGCCCTCTCCATGGCTGCAAACACATTAGCAAGGTCTGACCTGGCATGTGCTCATTGCACAAACCCCAGACTTCTGTACACCGCCGCCACTGCAGCTCCGGTTATTTATTTTTATGGAAGCTGGTCCTTTCTGACTCATTGAAAGAGGGTGATCATTATTATCACTACTATTTTATTTTTCTTAGCAAAGGAACAGCTCATCTATCTCCTCCTCCTCTCCCTGGCAGCCTGTGGCTTGGTGCTACGGGATGTTTGGTGAAGCAGAGCTGGCAGCAGGGCTCAGCACGGCTCCAGCCTCCCTTGCTGTGCAGAACCAGCCCATGCAGTGCCTGGGCCAGTGCCCAGCCACCTCCTCCAGGGAACAGAAGGCAAGCACAGAGCTGGGTCACCCCGAATTCAACACTGAGGACTCAGTCTCATTGCACCCATTGACCCCCAAGCCCCAATCCTTCCACACACAGCACGCTTCCATTAATGATTGAGCTGCCCTGGTTCACAGGGTCCTGCCTCGGACCTCAGGGCATTCCACCTAGCTGTGCAATTAGCTAATTAATGAGCCTTCCAGCTTCCTGCTGCCCTTTTGGGGCGGGATGCTGGCTCTGTACTCGCCTGCGGCAGCGCTCCACATCAGGGTCCTCACGGTAGTACTGCAGCCCTCCATTGCGCAGCGCATCCTCTGGGTTAGCAAACGCCTGCAAAAGAGTGTCCCCATGCAGAACTGTCAAGGATGCAGCTCCTGATATTTCTGAGAGGGCTTTGGGGGTTATTTTCATGCAGTTTTCAAAAGGGGAGGTTAAAAAAAAAAGAAGAATGGAGCAGGAAAAAAGTAATGAATGGAGCAGATCTCAGTACATCAGGTATCCCCCGGGTGCCTTCGGCACAGGCATTTCTCTCCATGAAATCCATTGGGAGACTTTGCCAGCCTCCTGCACAGAGCTTGCAGACACCAAAGGCAGCAGCCAAAAGATAACAGCAAATGATGGATGGCTTTGCCCTACTGAGGCAGAAAATCCCCTGTCTGGCTCCTTGGCACTACTGCTTTCCCTGGGAAGAATGGGATCCACCGCCAATATCCTCCCAGAGGAAAACAATGGACACACACTGCTCTGCAGGGACCAGCTTCCAGGTGACAGCTTCACCTTGTGGCTGTGTGACAACACAGGCAGTGCCAGGGCTGCAGCATCACTCAGAAACACAAAGGAAAAACCACATCCCCAGCTCCAGCGACGCCACGATGCAGGAGAACCCGCTTCTGCCTTTGGCCTGGGAGCAGAACCATTTCCCTCCCTCTCTGGTGGTGCGTTCAGAAACACCTCAAATACTTCCAGGTTTTTTTTCTGCAGGGCTGAGCTGTGCCCCAATCCCTGCTGCTGTCCCCACGTCCAAGAGCCATTTCCTCCAGCTATTGTTTCTGCTCCCTGTGACTTCGCTCTCCTGCAGCACAGAAGCCTGCTGCCACATTGCAAGAATTTTTCTGGCATTTCAATCATTTGTCCTTAAACTTTTCTCTCTCTTTTTCTCTCAGACATGGCAAATGAATGTAAACAGAGCAGCAGCTCACCTGCATGGTATTTTACATCTGAAATTACTATTTAGATTAGGATTCAGAAATGATAAACATCAAGCTGCAGATGGTGGAAGCAAACAGAAAGAGCCAAAGAGAAACGAGATGGCTATCTGCCACAGCTAGAAAACCTGTTTTGCTTTCAACTGAAGTCAAAGAAAACTCAGCTTGCTTCTGCAAAACCCTGTTGGCTTTTGCAGGATGAAAAGAAGAAAGGGTTTGTAGTAAATCCAAGCAGAAACCCCAGCAAAAGGCAGGAGGGGCGAGGGAGGGAAAGGAAGCTGGGACGTACCTTCTTCCTGAGCCTCACTTGTCCCGTGATGATGGCAACGACATACATCTTTAGAATCAGGATCGTGCTGTAGAAGGTGAATGACAGGAACACGGTGTTCCCCATCATTGTGGGAGCTCCTGCCTTGGCCCTGCAGAGGGGGACAGGAAGGCAATGCTTCAGCTGTCAGCCCCCAGCCCCACTGCCCCCACAGGGTCATCCACGAGCAAAACAGAGTTGAACTACTGGCAAGTGGTACCCGGACCCCACTGTGTGCTTTTGCTCCTTGGATGCTCTGAGCTGGGATCTAGCTCCCTCAATACATCAGCCTGCCCTACAACACCCCACAGATCTCCCCTTCTGCTCATGCCCAGAGCTGCACAGAGCATTCCCTGCTCATCGGCAGCCCCAGGGAGGAGGAGACGGGAGAAAGAAGGTACCTACCTCTGCTGCACCCAGCCCAGCTCCGTCCCAGTCCCACAGCCCTGCGTGGCAGTGCTCCCAGTCCCGCCCCACAAGGACTGAGCACTTTGCACAGGCAGCCACCCCTCCCCTCGGCACCACCTGCCAAGGGGACAGGGACAGATCTGGCCCTCTTTCCAGCTACCCACATTGCCCACCAGACTGGATTGTCCCTGGGAGGGTCCCAAAGCCACAGAGGATCCCAAAACCCAAAAAGAGAACCCCAAAGCCCCCAGCCTGCAGAGGGAAATACAGACCAACCCGTCCCTTGGGCAGCTCCGCTTGCTTTTCTCCCAAAACGCGAATCAGGGGAGCTGGGTGCAGGCTGATTGTAGCCTAAAAAGGGGCATCTGAGTTTGGAGCTGGATTTCCCAGCCATCAGAAGGGAAGAGTGAGAGGATCTACGCCTGCAAGGAGGGTCGGAGCTTGGCTGCTCCTGCACTGCAAACCTTTAACTCCTCCTTCCCTTGCGCGGCCCCAGCGCTGGCAGAGAGCTCTCTGAGCTTACAAGGGCTGGACTGGGGACTCAGTTCCTTTACGCACACAAAAAGATCTATTTCAAGCAAATGGATACTTTCAGACATCGACTGGAAAATGAATGTTCTGGGTATGTGAGTAGTTCTTTCTGGTTTGGACTAAAATAGTTGTTTCCAGCCACAAAATAAGCCCATGAGCAGAGTAGGATGGTTTGCTCCTTGCAAAAGAATCCATCGAAGCATTGCTACCTGTAGGACTGACTTTGTTCTGCAGTGCTTTTTAACTGCCAAATGAGCACGCTTTGCTCCAAGAGAAACCAGAGCAATGAGCAGGAATGCTACGGCCCAGGATCATGCTCAGGTCCTGCTGCACAAGGACAGCTGTCCCAGCAATGCAACAGTGGTGGCACCCCCTGGACAGAGCAGACACCGGCAGCCTTCTCTCTGTATCTGCCTCTGCACCTCCCCAGAGATCAGCACACCTTGCTGAGCAGCAGGAATTATGCACAAGCTCAGTACCAGCTGCTGACAAGCCAGGACTTCTCCAGCAGCAAACGGGGAGATGGAGAACTATGGGTTGTCCGGATGTGAGCCTAGGAGCAGCCCCAGCCCCACGTGCATCGGATGTGCTGGGTGTACAGCCCTGCAGAGGGGAGGCACAGCACCCATCTGGATAGGAATGAGGGGGCAGAGCAGCACAGAGGGCAGATGTGGTGCTGCTGGGGTGCCTCACGTTGAGGGGCCTCGTGCTGTTGGACGTGTCCATGGCAGGGCGGCACCTTCTGGCCTGCGGCAGTGCAGCTGCCAGGACTGTGTTCAGCTGCCCCATTAACTGGGGCAGAAGGCGGCTGCTGATCCTCCTACACCGAGCACATCCTGCTAGGATGGAGCTGTTGCCTGAACAAGAGCAGGTCCTGAGGGCAACATAATGCAGCTGTGCCACAAAGCCTCGAGCACATGAGGTCGCAGCCCAAGGACCTGCCCTGTGCCAATGCTGCTGGTGGAAAGCACTGCATTCTGCAGGTGAACGGTTAACAGGAGTCAGGGTTGGGCTCTGAAAGGGTTGAAGATGCACCATCAGGTCAGAATGATCCCAGGAGCTGTGGGAAGGTGGAGGGTTTTGTTGGAGGAGGAACGAGGAGCAGGAAGAAGGAAAGAAAAATTCATGGGAAGTGCCTGAGAGAAGTGCTTAAAAATAGAAGCCTTTAATAACAACCCTTCTTTAGGTTCTTTAGAAGGGATAAAAGCTGCTCTCATTTCCCACACAGGGAACTGTTTATTTGAGCAGCTGAGTTACACCACAGCATTATAACTGTGTTTTTCCAGCACTGCTGTGCTGGGTCATTTCCTGGTGGCACCTAAAAGTGAGAGGGCTGCTTGTGTCAGAAATCCTTCCCACTGGGGCACAGATGTGTGTGGCACAGTGGCACGGCTGTGACTGCAGAGGGCATTTCTCATTGCCCAAATGGACAATTCTCCATTTTGCTGCCTGGTAGAGGAAGATTTTGTTTTCCCTTAGGCTGCAGCTCAGCCCATGACTGCAGTAGGCCCCCAGCTATACTCCTGCTCGTTCAGTGCCCTCCTTCCCCACTGTCTCCCATGTCTCCCGTCACACAGTTTGCAGGCATGCCCTGCCCCAGCCATCACTTGCCCTTTGCTGTGCCCAGCCCTGGGAAATCCGGCAGCCCATGGGAGATTGCTTCTGCTCCAATGCAACCACAGCTTCAAGTAAAGGCATGAGTCAGCTTAGATATTCCTTAATTAAAGAGAAAGGTGTTCCACCTGCCCTTCTCCCTCAGCCCGCAAGAAAGGTCACATCAGGAAAGAGGTGATTAACCCTACTCATGATGCACCCCATGCTCCACATGAGGGTGAAATCCCCTTGCTTCACATGCAGCTCCCTGTTCCCCAGCTCCTGGGGTCTTCACTGCAGCATGAAGCATGGGAGGAGATATGGCAAAGCGCCTCAAAGCCTAAAACAAACAGGCAAGCTCCAAATTCTTCAAACTCCAGGAGATTTTGTCTGTGGTGCACTGCAAAGCATCTTCCCTGCAGCTGTACTGGCAGAAGCTACGCACATTCCTCGTGTCTGAGGCCTCTCAACAGGACTCTCCCAAAGACCAGATGCTGGCAGCGGCAGAGAGGCCTGGGGAAGGGATGCAGCATCCCCTGGTCTGGGACACAGCAGGAGCAGAGGATGCTGCTGTTCCTTGGGCAGCCCCAGCTCCATCCATCTGCTGCCCTGCTCCCAGCCACCACAACTGCGGGGCTGTCACTGTCCCTTGCTGGTGGGACAGCAAGGAAGGGCTGCTGGAAAAGCAGCCAAGAGGCTGTGAGCATGTGGGAGGCAGATCAGATTTTCTTGTTCTGAGCCTCACATGGATTCACGCCTGAGCTGTCTCTTAGAGGGAAGAATTCCTTGGCGAGGCTGCAGAGATACAGCCCAGCTGGGAGGGATGCTCTTCTCCACTCCATTCCACCCAGCAGTCCAAACAGGCTCCAGGCAGACCTGCACCTGCAGCTGCCACGGGGCCGTGGTGGGAGCTGGGGACAGGGCTAGGTGTGTGGGAAGCCAGCATCTCTCACTTCATCCCACTGCAGCAACTTGCATCGTGTTTCTTCCCCTGAATCAGATGCCAATAAACAACAGGCAAACACCACTTATGTCACTGACCAAAAGAGGGGCTTTCCAAAATCGGGAAGCATTTCCTAGACTCGAAGCAAGCATTTGCAAACATATGAAGTAACTACAGTTGCCATGGGGGGATTCTCTTGAGCAAGATCAAAGGTGAAGGGTTCTGCACAGCCCTGCCTCCACACACTGCATGACAAAGAAAGGGGAACTGGGGCACAATTTGGCTCCCCATGACGCTCTCCAAAACGCAGACCTCATTTTCAAAGCCTTAAGTTCTTTGTCCCCTCCATCACTCCTAGACTAAACAGCACTAATCCCTCCCACCTCTCCCCATAGGTCATGTTTTCTAAATCTCTTTATCACCGATGCTGATCTCACTTCTCAGAGCAAGGCATTGGGCAGCCCTTTTGCAGCAACCCTGAGCAAAGACATTTGAGCTCCCAGCTCCTCAACTTTTACCTCCATCAGTCTTTCAGCTTGCTTGCTAAGAACCCAGGGTGCCTGACTCAGACCAGTAAGAGCTTCTTGGTGGTTTGAGGTTTTTTCCACAGTTTGGATGAAGTCAGCCTGTGCGCAATGTTCCAGATTTTGAAACTTTCCCTTTCTTTTCCTGGGCTGGTGGCACGATGTGTCATTCAGTCTCATGTTGGCAGCATCATGTTTGCATCTCAGCAACCAGGAGAAAGGTGGTCCAGGTCCTGAATGCTGACGTTTATCAGTAAATACCTCTCATGTGTGATGCAAAGAGCATCCTCACTGCAGTCAGCCTGGAAAGCAGGGAGTCCTTTAGCTGTGTTGTTTACAGCCCTCGCTGCCTGGGAGCTCTTCTTGTGCACTCACAGCTCAAGACCCAGGAGTCACATCTTAAGTGCTGGAGCAGGAGATAAGGAGAAAGGAATGTAGCTCACAGGCTGCTTTCTGGACATTGCAGCGAGGATCGCACGCCCTGTGCAGCACAGCATGTGGGATTTACGAAGCAATCAAAAACCACAGTGAGGAAAGAGAAAGGGATGTAGGACCACACAACAATCCAGACTAATATTCCATCTTTAACAAGAGTAGAACGTGGTGTGAATGACGCAGTGAAGCAGAGAAACCCTTGCAAGCAACAACTTGAGCATGGAGTCCAGCACTTGGACTTACTGTCCTGGCTTCTCTCTCCATGCAAACCACCAGCAGCACCAGCAACCCAGGTCCCGTGCTTTGATGGCTCTCCTGACCTGCAGGCTCTGCCCCCATGGCCATGACGTGTGCTCAGAGGTCTGCCCCAAGCTGTGTTTATGGAACCACGACTGCTTTACGCAGCCTTCCACGAGGAGGTATGCTCTCCATACAAATATTTACAAAGCAGCAGAAGGCATCTTTCTAGCACAGACATTTCTACTGATGGTGCCATCAACGTGGCTAAAAATGAACAAGAAGCGCTCACCCATTAGATGGGAACCGGTTGGGAAGAAGTCATGGGAAGCGAGAAGAGATGGGAGCTGTGGGATGGAGGCCAGAGCTGTCCCACGAGGAGAGTGAGGCAATGAAAGGGACAGGAGTGTGCTGGTTTGTGCTGGGAGGGGACTGCTGCTCTCCAACAAGAGCACGGAGGTGCCCAGCCATACCAGCCCTGGTGTCCACCACCATTCCAAGGCCCCACAGCCCCTGTAGGGAGCAGGGAGCAGCAAACTGGCCTCATACACACCCTGATTCATTGACCTTTCAGAACCTGAGGATTAATTTAAGCTCTGAATCACTAGATTTAATTCTCTTTCCCGAGTTGCTGTCATAGCTGACGGTAGCGCTCAATAATTATACGCGTCGATTCACTTTCCAAACTGTTGAAATTAAATTACTTCCTGGGACTATGATTCCCACAATAAAACACAGTTTAAGTGAACATGATGACGACAATCTTTTCATAGGATCTGCCTCCCCTCTTGTTCATGTCATGGGGAGACATGCTGGGGGTTAGGAAGAATGGCGATTATTGCTCAGCTTTGTCTAGCATTCTCCTCCTTTGATATACGTCTGTGAAATTACCTCTTACTCAGCTTTATCACACCCCATTCACTTTCATCTCTCTTCAAAGGAGATTCCTCCATGCTTCTGATTATCCCAACCATACTTCTTATTTCCCTCCAACGCTGAGGCAAGCAGATGACCAGCACATGACTCCCAATTCACTGCTCTCCACACTCCAGCACTCCTTTGGCTCATTTTTCTTTTAAATGCCACAGATCCTCTCTTTGGGCTCTAGGATGTCTCCATACCAAGCTGCTTATTGCTCTGGAAAGGCTGCTCCTAAAACGAAGCAATTCCAACTGTGTTCTTGCAGAAGACAGGCCTGGGACGTCACCCCACAGCCATCTGACCAATCTGCTTCGCTCTGTTCCTTCGGGTCTTTCTGCACCCCAGCATGGTCTCCCTCTTGGCATGCTGTTGCACAGAGCAAACCCTGCTCTTTGTGGAGCGTGTCCATCCTCCTGTCTTTGATTTGTTCCAGCTCACCGCTAGCCAGGGGGTTCCCAGCTTTCAAATACATCTAGCTGGATACCGAAGCCCTGCATGCAACCTCCTATTCACAGAGCTCTATTTTCCTCCCCCTGTAAGACAACATACCTCCTGGAAAGAGAACCTACACTTTCCAGACTCTCTATGGTCAACACTGATCGATGTCTCCACGTCTGATATACAGGAGTGACTCCCCCCCAGTGGTTCAGCACTGGACATGGAGCACAACCCAACAAGTGCTCACTGAGCACTTCACATGCATTCTGCAGGAGCAGAGGGGTTAGCACTGTGCAGCTGGCCCTGCTCAAACAGCAGAATCATCCAGGAGACTGAGTGACAGCTTGTCACTTGTTTTGGGGCAGTTCAGCCCAGTTCTGTGACTGATAGGGGACCCATGCATTCATGCCCCAGGAGATGAGGAAGGGAAAAAAGGGGAATAGGCAGAGAGATGTGCCTACAAACAAAACAGTGGCATCGAGCTAAGGGAGAACATTTACTAAATATGACAGTGGAGTGCAAGATAGCACAATATAATACAATATAATTGGAATTGAAACTAGTAAATCAAATAAATGAGAGAGGGAGCACCCAAAACTGAAGGCCTTACTCTAATGCTGAAGATGAGAGAGCGCACACACAGCAGAGAGGAGCAGTAAAATAAGGGAATGTCTCGTCCTCTTTTTATCTTCCCCTCCAAACAGAAAATGGAAACAGAACAGTGAGGTCTTCTGGGACTTGTAGTTCTTCTCTCCTGAGAACCACGTACCTGGAAATATCAACAATCCACCAAACTGGAGCAATAACTCTTTAACTCCCAGCACACTACGTGATATTATGATGTGGAATACTGATAACGAAAATCAGAGAGCCACAACACAGCTGCTTGGGATTCTGCTTGCAGAAACTCCAGTCCATGCTCCTGGACAAGACTTTTTCCTATCAGCAGAAGGAAGAGCAGAGGAAAGCAGCTGAGTGAGATCGTTTTGCACAGTTTGCATGGGATGGCATTTGCATGCACGTGCAGGAGTGCCCAGCACAGCAGGCTGCAGGGACACAGCCATTCCCAGAGCTTCCAAAGGCCACACCAATGGGATAACATCAGGCCCTACAAATCAGTTTTCTTGCATAACTGGAGCAGCTGCACAATAACTCATCACCTCAGGAATTTGCTCGTGTTGGAGCCCTTGTTTGCAATAGCTGCTTTGCAGGACTTATTTAAGTGAGCTGCATTTAAGTCTCTTCCACAGGAGATGGGTGAAAAAGCAGGGTGTTTTGTTCTGTGAGCTGCAAGCCAAGCACAGCCTCTGATTCTAGTCCAATTCCAGACCTACGGAGCACTTTAATACCTTCTTTCAGCTAAAGGTCCCAAAGGTCTGGACGGGGATGTCTGGCTAATAGCCCCACTGGTATGTATGTTGGATGAGCTACAAGGCACTGGCCACATCAGAGGGCCCATGGCTGGGGAACAGTTTGTCTCATGGCCTGTAATCCTATTCCTGTAGCAACCCTCCCTGGAGCAGAATGTTTTTGTCCCCTTCACACAGGCTTTGTCTCTAAGTTATTATTATCTGCAACAGAAATCAAGTTTTAAGAGAGAAGTAAACACAGGGGTAGAGTTTCCCTGTTATTTCTTGCTCTGTACAGCCACACAGGCTGGCTCACATGAGAGCTGCTCCGCTTCAGCTGCTTCCAAGCCTGGATGCAGAGCAAAACCAGTCTGCAGATCCCAGCCCCGGATTGGAACCCAGTGAAAGCCAGATTCTAGTTGAAAGAAAAAAAAAAAAAAATAAGGAGAAAATAAAAAACCAACAAACCTAAGATGGGTGAAATCCAGGTCTCGTGGCATCCCCATCCCACTGAAGAGGAGGCTGCAGCACAACTAATGACATCCACCCTGGGCTGCTCCATGCAGGGTGACACCACCTTGCCCGGATTCCAGATCTAATCACTAAACCACAGATGTCTGCACGAGCAGTGTTTAGTTTACAAGACAAAACAATCTCAACTGCAAGTGCAACCCGATAGCCATCCGCTGGCTCTATCACTTCCAATCCATCCATTATTCACTGTGATCTTGCATGACACCAGTCCTGAAACCAGAGCCCAGAGGCAATGAGGTGGGAGCAGAGACAGCTCAGGGCAGCTGTATCTCAACCTCTTCATTCCTGGCCCCAAAACTAGAAGAGTTCGGAGTGTGCCTCAGTTTCCCCAAAGCCAATGAGGTGGTTCTCCCCCTCCCCCCCTTCCCTTCCTTCCCCCTCAAAAGTACATTATGATCTGAGAAGAAACAGAGCCACTGTAGTTGCAGGCACTTAAGAACCTCCCTGTGTTTGTTCTGAGAGAGCTGCTCCCCATCCATCTCCTTCCTTAGCGCTGGATGGATGGAGCTAATACCTCTGAAAGATCAAACACACACGCCAGCAGCAGCTCTTGCCCTATAAAGGGCAGGAGGTGCCCTACCAGCTTGCCACCTTGCACATATCTACACAGCGTTACCTTTCAAGGAAGTGCCCACAGGAGGGGAGAAGCATGGGACAGCAGCTTCACTCACCCACACCAGCGCTGCAGACCCAGCAAGGTGTTAAGCACCCCCCCTCCCGCTCCTTTCACTCCCATCCCTACCAGGTAACACCACCTGGTTGGCCCCACCTGCTGAAAACCACCCGGTTCAGCTTTAAAACCCCATTTGTCTTCCTCTGCACGTTACGGTGAGTCTCTTCCCTGAGCCTACGTTGCAGACAGAGCAAAAGGCTTTGAGGCATCCAGATGGGAAATCCTGTAGGGCCTCAGCTGTGTTTCCTAGAGGGAGCATTCAGAACAAAAGCTCTGCGAGTCCATTGGAATTTCACAGGGATTCAGCTGTGATCAAAGGAGCTATTTCACACGGACAGATGTGCCTGGCCACATGCACCATGTTTCCCTCCACCCTTACCCCACGTCCATCCCTACCTTTCCCTGTCAGACTGCACCTCCTCACACAGCACAGCTGCACACACCAGCACCAGGAGCTCTGGGCTGTTGTATCCCAGACAAGGGTTTTTTAATCTGCTCAAGGCTCTCCAGCAAAGATTCCAAAGAGAGTGCAGAGCTGCCAATCCCTTTGCCATAAAATGTCACGTTAAGAACATTCATCATCTTTAAGGCTCGTTTTCCCTAGCTGCAAGAGGAGGATGACAGTCTTTTGACTCCTTGGGTGTTGCCAGGATTAGACAATGTTTGCTCAACATTCACGTAGATTTTGGTGTTTGGTGTTACTGCTACCATCACATTATAGAAAGGTCAACGAATGACCATGTTCCATGAGTCAGAGCCTTCCCACAGCATTAATGCCGTCCTCAGAGCTTAGCCAGGCTCTGAACAGATCCCAAAGTACGTCAGAACGACAGCCTTTTCCTGTTGCTGCCTAGTCTTGGTGTTTAGGACAAGGATAACTTGGAACGTGATGCTGAAATTGAAGCAGGGAAAGAAAACAAACTCAAACCACGCAAACGGGAGGGAAAAAATAAAAACACTCCTGTTGGAAAGACTCTGAGCACTAAGAGTGTCCAGTCAGGGTCGGAAGGCAGCGAGACAAGTGTTGTGCAAGGAGATATGCTTGGGTAGAAATAAAAATGAACACTGAGAAAGAGAGTTTTCCACTTCTCTGGCAAGAAATCTTCACAAGATCCTCTTTCCATCCCAGCACCTCATGTCAGCAGCAGACAACGGCAGTTGTGTCCCAAACCTATTTGCTGAAGTACTTGGAAATATGGAGAAACCCATACACCCAAAGCCACAGGCTTTCTCAGGAGAGTGTTGCTTCACTGACCCTAAAACTCTTACCTGCAAATTTCTTCCACTGCATGAAGTCAGGGCTGCAGCTCCCATTCCCATCCCCCTGCTGGCGACACGCATCCTTCCCTGGCTCTCCAGCCCCCAGTCAGGCATGCTGCCCTGTGCTGCACCAATCCTCCACGCTCTGTGCCATACTGCTGCAAGCTCTCAAGCTCTAACTGCCAGGAGCACTGACTTTAAACCAACAACCTACAAATCAGACCATGGGTGGGTGACAGAAAATTTCAACATACAGACTGCAGAGAAAGGGCAGGCAGAACTCTTGGCTGGGATTTTCTTCTCTTCGTACTCTTTGCCTTTAGCAGCCCACCTCTGCACACCTTATTTCTCCTTTGCAACTGCCACCCCCTGCCCACTGGTCTCTGTGCTGATGGGGACACGTGCTGATGTGTGATGATGATGAGCAGCGCTGTGCTGAGGCTCTGTGGGGAGGTGGGAAAGGCAGAGCACTGTGCTCAGGCTCTGCAGGCTGCACGTTGCAGGTCTGTGCTCCACTTGGAGCTTCCAGACAGCTGTTCAAGGAAATTGCCATCAGTGTCAGCCTCACCACCGCTATTAGACATCTCAGCCATGTCCAGGCCCAGCTTGAACCCATTTAACTTGTAAGGGATAATGAGATAACAGCATGACATGTTGCAGCTGAAGGTTATTTAAACACCCATCTGGTACCTGTTAGGCAGCATACATCCTATTGTTGTATAGGAAATATATGCCACCTCCCTCCCATATGGGAAGGAAAAGATCTATAGATGTGTCCCATGCTGCTCCTTCTTTACGCATAAATGAGGTCGTTCTCCTCCTCCTCTCTGCTGTTTCTGGCACATTACTTTGCATTTCACGCATTTAGGGAGACGTGCTGGTTGGTGGCGCGTTGTGGAAGGACACAAAATCACAGCAAAGAATTTAGTACAGACACCTCATTGTCTCCATAGTCAGCAGAGGCTCCATGCTCCCAGATACAAGGAGAAAGAGTGGACTGTAAGGTGTGAAGCCACTCATCCTTTCCAAGACACAGCTTGGCGCTGCACTCTACCCTGGAGAGATTAAAAGCTGTCATTCCATTTCTGTACTCTCAGGACCGCATTGTGTTCCTTCATCTGCTGAGATCCACGAGGTGAGCGACCATCAGCCTCATCTCTTTATTCAAGCTCTCCCGTGTTGAGATAACATTGCTCTCAGGCTGAAATTGCCTGTGAGGCTCTCGCCCTCTGCGGAGCCAGAGCTGCGAGCACCGCGCTGTTTGCTGCCCTGAGAAATCGCATTTCATAACACGAGCTCTGTGTGAGCAGACGTGAGCGCCCCTCCTGATTTTCTCAGGCATCACTTCCAACTTCTGCGAAAGTTTCACCGTGTAAATCCTGGACGAATCTCTTTGTCTGACACCCCATCTAGCGTCCACCACGGGCCGATGCAGAGGACTGATCGTCAAGGAAACACAGACTAGAAAACTTCTTCCCATCACTTCTAGCAGCTTGCTGGGGCTCTGGGGGCTCTGCGTACTCACTGTGCAGCTGATCCATCCGCGCCAGCACCCCAAAACAAAGAGCCCCGAGCAGGAGCAGTGCCCAGCATGGGACTTGGGCAGAGTGGACTCCAAATCTGGAGCCCTATGGCTTCCCATGTGCTTGATGTCCTTGGCTCTGAGTGCGAGGCAATCCTTGTTTTAAGGGCAGGGATCACAAAGCTGGTAGGACAAAACACCTGCTCTGAGAATCTGGTCTGAAAAGGCACCTTTCTGGTGTGTCCCATCCCATCTGTGAGCTGCAGAGCTGCAGAAACCTTTGGGTGATGCACAGCTCAGCTTGAAACAAGCAGTGCTGTGTTCCTGGTGAACGAAGCAGCAGCTCCAGCTGCCATGAGGTTCCAAGCCCTCAGAGCTAGGAACGTTCTGCTTGAGTTCTCCCCATGCTATACCCCTCATCCCAGGCAGTACCCTGCTCTGACACTTTCATTTCACAAGGAACAGTGTGATAACTGTACACATCCATCACACGGAAAAAGTGGTTTCTATTTGCACAAACAGCTTCATGCTCCAGGAAGTTTGCGTGGTTTTTTTTTGTTTTTTGTTTTGTTTTTTTTTTTTTTTCTTTTCTGCAGTTTCAGTTTTGCTTTCCTTTCTTTTCACTTCTCACCATGAAGCTTCTCCATGCTGCTGTGCTCTCCATCCTTGCGCCCGCACTGACGTCCGCCATGGATCCGCTCAGTGCTTACCTCATTGTGGGGGGTGCAGCCATCGGCTGGCAGCTCTTCTCCCCTCACTCCTGGCTCAGGTGCAGCCTCCTGGAGTGCTGCAATGTGAAGGACACACTGAACTTCTCAGGTAAGGCAGTGGGAAGGGCAGCGATGGCCCTTCCTGGGGTGGGGTCGGGATTCCCAGCGCATCTTTTGAGTGCTTGTGGAAAGAGAAGCTCCAGAAGGCAAAGGCTTCTAACACAGCTTATCCCAAACCCCAGCCACTCGTTGCCTATAATCTGTGCTGAATAAGGAGCAGTGATTAGTGCTAGCTCTAGGGTTCAAAACATTGTTTCATTTCCTCCAGATAAGCAGTCTGGCATTTATTTCATCCTGAAACTGCGGGGCTGAAAAATCCTTGAGCTACTTTCTAACCACGCATTCCAGTGCCTGTCACTTGGAAATCCCCCACTCCTGTGCCACAGGACTGCAAATGTTTCCTTTCAGAGCTGGTATGTAAATTTCAGGGGAAACCCTCAAGTACTGGAGGTCCCTTTGCCTCCTGATGCTGCAATACATCGCTTCATACCAGCTCTGCATTTGACGGTGACAAACAGGCTGTTTCCTGACACTTCAGCCATTGAAACACCGGTTGGGATTCTCGTTTAAAAGGACATCATATAGCAACATAAGCATGGGTTTCCATAAAAGGAAAGTGTTCTAGAGGACTCGAAAACAGCTAACGAGAATTGAGCCCATGCATAGTATCTCTGCTTATATACAGAAGACCCCATCCCAGAGCCTTACAGAAGGCAGTGGTACGGTGCCATGAAAATTCATGGCAAACTCTCTTGCAAGCAGCTTGGTTCCTATAAATGCCATTGAGATCTGTTTCATGAGTCCACTCCTGAGTTTGGTTCTCTGCTGGTTCGTGATCTCAGGCAGTGTGTTTGCTCCCTCTGATGGCCATCCAGCTGCAGCCAGAGAAAAGGGAGGAACAAATGTCATCTTCCGACTCTGCCCTTATTCTTCCAGTTGTGAAGATGGATTTGGAGCAAAAAGTCTTTGGCCAGCATCTGGCTGTCCAAATAGTTCTGAGAGCTCTGAGTACGAACCTTCACTCCAAGCAGCCCAAGAAGCCCCTGGTGATGTCCTTCCATGGCTGGACTGGCACAGGTAAATCGTTTGTCAGCAGTATCATTGCAGAGAACCTCTACCGACTCAGTGCGTGGAGAAGGAGGTTTGTGCACCACTTCAGCACGGTGCTGCATTTCTCACATGGTTCGCATGTCCATCTGTATAAGGTACCTGCAGCTTTAGCTCATTTCTTTCAATTTATCTGCAGTTGGGAGTTGGCAAACACCAGATTGTTTTGTTTCTTCTCACAGAAGCAGCTGCAGAATTGGATTCGGGGCAATGTCAGCGCCTGCCCAAGGTCCCTTTTTATCTTCTCTGAGATGGATCAAATGCCGCATGGCCTGATAGACTCAATCCTGCCATTCCTCAGCTACCGCGATGAGATTGATGGAGTTTATTATGGCAAGGCGATCTTCATCTTCCTAAAGTAAGGAAAGTGAAGGGCCAAGAAGGAGTTACAGCCCCACAGACACAGCAGGGACAAAGGGAGTGCCACTTGCTGACACGTCTGTGGCTGAATCAGCGCAGCTGAGCAGCTCAGGGTCCCTCCCTTGCTGTGGCCTTTGTTACTTCCCACTTCTGGGCAATTCCCACACAAAGGATCATCACCTCCACTCCAGTGCAGAATCACATAGTCACTCAAATCACTGCCAGGACACAAGCACTAAAGGCAGCAAAGATACAATCTAATGAGCCTGTGAATCTCCTTCCTAACAGCAATGCAGGTGGAGATAAGATAACAGAGATTGCTTTTGATTACTGGAGAAGGCTAAAGAGGAGAGAAGACATTCCTGTGGAGGAGCTCCAAGATCTGCTCTCTGAGGACATTTTCAGGAACCCAAACAGTGAGTACAGCACCTCCTGTGTGTGTGTCAGTTCTCTGCAGGCTGCTCCACAAAGCATGAAGCAGTGCTGCCTCCTGAGTATGCTGATGGCAAAGCCCTCCGTGCTCTCTCTTCCAGGCGGTTTCTTTCAAAGCCAACTGATCCAGAAGAACCTGATTGACTATTTCATCCCTTTCCTCCCACTGGAATACAAACACGTGAAGCAGTGTGTCCGGGAGGAGCTGCGTGCTCAAGGGCATCCTGAGGAGGAGGACCTCATCACTGAGATTGCCTCGGCAATGGCGGACTACCCCAGCGAGGAAAGGCTCTACTCCAGAAAAGGCTGCAAGACTGTGGCCTCCAGAGTGGCTCTGAGCACCTAGGCACCACACAGCTGTACCTCGTGCTCCTGTTGCAAGACCCAACCAGGCAGAAGGACTTGTATCAATACCCATCTGTCTACATCTCCTTCCTTGACGGATTTATCCTGTTCCAGAGGGGCCTTTTGTGAAGCCTTTTAATAAATCACAGAATATCCCAAGTTGGTGGAAAGGACCCATGAGGATCACTGGGTCCAACTGCTGGCTCCACACAGAGCCTCTCAGTAAAGCAGACCATATGGCTGAGAGCGCTGTCTGGGTGTTGGCTGCAGGGCCAGCTTCCTGCACACCCCTTTGGGGCAGCACTTCTGTGCCTTGTGCTGTCACCTGCCATGTCCCCATCACCTGCCATGTCCCTGTCACCAACCACTTCCCCATCACTTTCTATGTCCCCATTGCCTGTCATATCCCCAGGCCTGACGCACTGCCCTCTCCCTTGGGCTCTAATGAAGGAAGGGAGAGAGGAGGCTGAAGGCAGCAGCGTGGGAAGGGAAACGGCCTTTAGGTGACAGCGGGAGAACATGGAGGGACAGCGTGGGGGACAGGCACTGGGAGCCAGATGTAGCACTGAGAGGACAGACACCAAGGGGACAGAGTTGGCACCGAGGGGACACTGGGAGCCGGGGGTGGCAGTGAAGGAACACAACAGACAGCAGAAGTAGCACTGAGCACACAGACACCTGCAGCTGGGGTGGCACTGAGGGGACATGGGTGGCACTGAAGATGCGCTGCACCCCACTGCTGGCACTGAGGGAACACTGAGTACCGGGGGGGAGGAGCACTGAGGGGACACACAATGGCGCCAGCGGCACCGAGGCGCAGCTCGCCCCGAGGCGGTGAGGACGCACCGCCCCTCGCCCTTCCCAAAGATGGCGGCGGCGGTTACCCGGGGGGCGCGGCGCTTCCCTGCCGTTGGCGGCGGGCCGGAAGCGGGGCCGTGCGGAGGCGCCATGCGGGCGGCCGTGCTGCTGTGGCTGCTGCTGCCGGGGCTGGCGGCGCTGGAGCCGCTCAGCGTGGGGTTGGCCATCGGCGTGGCCTCGGCGCTCACCGGTTACCTGTCCCATCCCAGCTTCTACTGCAGCTACGTGGAGTGCTGTCCCGGCTCCGGGCACCGCCTCAACGCCACCGGTACCGGGGAGGGTCGTGGGTTTCGGGGCGCGGAGGGGTCGGTGCTGACGGTGGGGTCGGTGCTGACGGTGTTTTCCCGCAGCGCTGCGGGAGCAGCTGGACGGCAGGCTGTTCGGGCAGCACCTGGCTAAGGAGGTGGTGCTGCGAGCGGTGACGGGCTTCAGCAACAACCCCAGCCCCAAGAAGCCGCTGACGCTGTCGCTGCACGGCTGGGCCGGCACCGGGAAGAACTTCTTGAGCCAGCTGCTGGCCCGGCACGTGCACCCCGCGGGGCTGCGCAGTAAATTCGTGCACCTCTTCCTGGCCACGCTGCATTTCCCGCACCCGCAGCGCGTGCCGCTGTACCAGGTGAGCGCGGGGCGGGCTGGGGGTGGCAGCGCCGCGCCGTTGGGTTCGCGCTGCGGAGGCTCGGCCGCCCTGCCGCGCCGTGTTGTGGCTGCGGCGGTGCCGATAGTGCGGGTGCTGAAGGCCTGGGTTGATAAAGGACCTCAGTGATCCTCCGGTTCCAACCCCCTGCTGTGTGCAGGGCCGCCGACCAGCAGCCCAGGCTGCCCAGAGCCCCATCCAGCCTGGCCTTGAATGCCTGCAGGGATGGGGCATCCACAGCCTCCTTGGGCAACCTGTTCCAGTGCCTCACCACCCTCTGCATGAAAAACTTCCTCCTGATATCCGACCTAAACCTCCCCCGTCTCAGTTTAAAACCATTCCCCCTTGTCCTATCACTATCCACCCTTGTAAACAGCCGTTCCTCCTGCTGTTTATATTCTCCCTTCAAGTACTGGAAGGCCACAATGAGTTCTCCCCAGATCCTTCTCTTCTCCAACCTAAACAATCCCAGTTCCCTCAACCCTCACAGGAGAGCTGCTCCAGCCCTCTGACCATCTTAGTGGTCCTCCTCTGGACAAGAGCTCTGAGCTCCTTCCCAACCTCAGTGATTCAGTAACTCTCCGTACTCTGTGCATCCTTGAGAAACAAGTGGCCATGGGGTGCTGACTGCTGCTCAGCCCCACCGCACTGTGCCATGAAAGTGTAGATGGGAGAGTTTTCGTGTGGCATTTCTCCAACCTGGGGGTTTCTTGTCTTCACATTCCAGTGTTCGAATGGATGCAGTTGTAGGTGGAGGTTCTGTAAGAAAGAGGAAACACTGACTTAAAGCAAATAGACAAACTGTTGTAGCCAGAGCTCATCATCTTATCCGTGCACTAAGGAGAAAGAATGAGGAAGTTTGATTTGTGAGCAGAGAAAGAATTCACCTTTCAATTCAGTGTTACAGCCAAGGGATTGATTGCAGTGTTTATGGCCTTCTCTTTGGGAAAAAGGACACAACCAATGAGGTGGGATGGGGGCAGCTGGGGAGGGGTGTCTGGACTCCCTATGACCCCCTCATGGCACACCCTCATCTTGCAGCATTTCTCACCTTGTTTCAGGAGCAATTGCAGAACTGGATTCGGGGCAACGTCAGCGCCTGTCCCCACTCTGTCTTCATTTTTGATGAGATGGACAAAATGCACCAGGGCCTCATTGATGCCATCAAGCCCTTCTTGGATTACTACGAGCAGGTTGATGGGGTGTCCTACAGGAAAGCCATCTTCATCTTCCTCAGGTCGGTCGCATCTTTTCAAAAACTAATCTGTATTTATGATGCTAATGGTGTTCGTATGGGACTTCATTCAGAGTACAGCAGAAGAGATATGAAAACTCACGAGACCAGAGCACAGCTCGCACGAGAGCTGAGATTTTGGGGAAGTTCTTTGGGATAGGTGCACTGGGTATAGCTGGGATGGAGTTAAAATTCTCCAGGGCAGCCTGTTTGGTGCCTGTGTTTTGCATTTGTGGCTAAAGCAGCACTGATAACACCCCAGTGTTTGGCTGCTGTTTGCACAGCCTCAAGGATTTCTTTTTTTTCCCTCGCTGGGTGGTGGGCAAAAGGCAAGGGTGGGAGTGGGCACAGCCAGGAGAGCTGAACTGGACTAGCATGGAGGACGTGTCACACCCTACAGTGTCATGCTCAGCAATAAAAAGTGAGGTAGAGAAAGAAGTGGGGGTAACAGCTTCCAAGGTGAGGAGCTGTGAGAGGCTGGCTGGGCACTGGTCTGCCTGGGAGGGTGGTTATTTTGGCTTACAGGTTTCTGTTTCAGTAACTTGTTTGATTTCAAGGTTAACAGTTCACGTGACCAGCTGAAAAGAGATTCTGGCTTAATTGTGTCTGCTCACTGCTGTAAATTTTTCTTTTTTTGAATAGTAATGCTGGTGGTGACTTAATTAATAAAGCAGCGCTTGACTTCTGGACCAGTGGAAAGCGCAGGGAAGATATTCAGCTGAAAGACCTTGAGCCCATGCTGTCTGTAGGAGTCTTCAATAACAAGAACAGTAAGTCCCCCCCCTAGAAAATGGGAAATTGCTTTACTTCACAGCACAGGGTTAGTCTCAGCAATCTGCACCTCACCTACCCTGACTCTGCTCTGCTTTTTTCTGCCCCCTGCCTTCCTCAGTGCCCCATCACCAGGCCCTTTGGTTCTTTCACTTCAATGTCATCCCCTCCCAGAATTACAGCAGCTGCTCACGGGTGGATAAACCTCTTTGTGTATCAAGTCTGGTCTGCAGAGCCTACCCAATGCGGGCCCAAGTTTAGAGAATGTCCTTCCTGTATCTTTTTCCTTCCTTCAATCCTGCAGGTGGACTGTGGCACAGCAGCCTCATCGACAGGAACCTCATTGACTACTTTGTTCCCTTGCTGCCCCTGGAGCACAAGCACGTGAAGATGTGTGTGCGGGCTGAGATGATGGCCCGCGGGCACCAAGTCGATGAGGAGGTTGTTCAGGCAGTGGCTGATGAAATGACATACTTCCCAAAAGAAGCAAGAATCTACTCTGATAAAGGCTGCAAGACTGTACAGGCCAAGCTGGACATCCATGAAGACATCGCAAAAGCCATGGACTGATTACCCTTCACCTCTCCAAAGCACTTTCAGAGCTTTTGGAAACTTTCTATTTGCACTTAAGCTTTTTTGTTTTTGTTTTGTTTTTTACTACTGCAGGGAATGTGGTGAAAATCCTAGAGTGAGTGGTGTGGGCTTTTAAGCTTTTGTTTTTTAACATAAAATCCCACTGTTCATCTCTAAACTGGCTGGTATCCAAATATTGCTCCCATTTTTTTAACCTTTTAGAAGACTTATGAGCCTGACACCTTTGGTACTGGATAGCTTTCCTGATTCACTCCTTTAAGTGCTAGGATTATTAAATCCTTCACTGCCCTTTCCACAGACCTGCAGCAGAGGAACTCTTGCAGGCAGTTGTACAGAGAGGCTCTAGCTTATGAGACAGTGAATTGAAAGGATTTATATTGTGATCAGACCTGTGGTGGTGTCAGGACGGGCACATACCGCCATGCGTTGCAGTCAGAAGGTGGCTGCTGGGAGGCTTCCATCTTCACAACACACTGATGCTGTTGTGGCTCCTACACGTGAGATTTCAGCTACTCAAGGACTGAGTGGTGGTGTTATAGTTCTTGTCTGACTTGCATCATATCGTGTATCCTGCTATAGTAATACAGAAAGTCGAGATGAGCTCAGGGGGAGCTGTCACTAAATGGTGGAGAAAGGGGAGAACGTAATTATTGCTCCCCTTTCTTGGGGAAAAAGAAATTGTGATTTTTTTTCTTCTAATATTTTTCTATGGAGGCAAAATGAATTTGCACAGTGACTCCAGGGCGTCTGCCTTCTTCAGCACACATGGGAAGGGGCTGACTTACAGCACAGTGGGCCAGTTCTGCTTCTTAGGCAGAAGTTGCTCTCAAGGGCCTGAGTGTCACAGTGTGGGGCTCCTGGGCCTGGAGGCTGTGATGTCTTCAGCAACCCCTGCAGCTGAGGAGCAGGCTCTCCTCCCCTTGCCCTGCTTATGAGACACTTTCGTGGCTGATGTTATTTTTAATAGTGTATTTTTATACTGAACTTTAAGCAACAAAAATGCAATGCTGGAGAGAACCACAGAGAAGGTGGTATGGGAAAGGGCTTCAACCACCACTAACCCCATACCTCACTGGGCGATGAGGGTGTTTTTATAATAGCTTTTATCACTGAACAATGTCTGAGAAAGGTGGGAAAGACTGAGCCTTCCCCCACCAGGTCAGGCTGGGCTTTGGAAGGCTGTTGCAGCTTTAACTATTCCACCATCCACCCATCACTAGTGGGTCAAACACAGTGGTGCAAGACAGAAGTGCCTAACATTTCATTGATTAGTTTTCTTGAACTGTTTTAAGGGTGTGGGCTATTTTTGAACCACAGCATCTGCTCCATCACAGACGTGATGCCAAACCTACAGCTCTGTTACTGTGTCCATGGAAATGATAGCAGAGACCTTAGCATTAATGTTCAGCTCTACTTTAGAAGTGTCAATTGCCTTTTACAGCTCCACGTGGAGTTTGTCAAATGTTGGCAAACTGGTGGTGCTGATGCAATCTCCAGAGCCAAATGCTAGCTAGCCATTAACCTTGGGACATTGGACTGCAGTTTTCCATATGCAATGTTTTGCTTATTAACTGACTTATTTGTAAGTGTAAATGTTCTCACCGCTTTCTGTTACTTCAACACTAACTGTTACCACTGTACTGCAGTTGGAATAAATCTTCAGTCATTTCTCTCTCTTGCCTGAATCATTTTGAGCTACAGAAAAGTCGTACTGCATGCAGCTTTCAACCAGCTGCCCTGAAGAGCTTTCTGCTGTGCTTCCTTTATTCTTAATCATGTAATTGTTGGGTAAGCCTACTAAATAGCTTGCTCATATTAAAGCAGGTTGAGCTGTCCAAGAACACGGTAAGAAATTCACTAACACAGCTCATTAGGCTTGGGTCTAAGAACCAGCTCCAGAAAAGCCATAAAGGCTCTGCTCTACAGAGCTCTGCAGCCCAGGGTCAGGCAGATGCATCCCTAGGGCCAGGCTGCCTCCTAGCAAGGGAAAAATCTAATCTAAGATAGATAGTAAGAGAAAGATCCTAAGGAAGCACTTAGTAGGTCACTGCATTTTAACCATAACGTCTCGCTTTACAAGCACAGCATGAGATCTGGGAACTTTCCCTGTAGAAGGTTTAAATGAAGTAGCAGCTGCTTGTGCTGGACTTTGGTAAGAGCAAACAGAATTCAGTCTTGGGGACAGCTCAGCTGCTCCCACCGGGTCAAGACACCGTGTCTGTCAGGCTCAGACCTTTCCCCCAGTTTGACATTTCTCCTGCTGCTGTCTGCTCCCATTTCAGGTGGCACATTAGTAAAGAACAGCCCAAAGTACCCTTTCACAGCAAGACAGGGTCAAACGCTGTTTGAAACCACACGCTTCAAGGGGGAGGAATAACTGCAGGATCAGAAGGATCTGATGGCAGTGGGTTCTGCTCCTAGACAGCTCTATGGTTTGGGATACAAGATGTGTTGGAAGCAGACTCCCCAATCTGAACATCACTCCTGCATCCTCTGGAGGAAGCTCCCATTCACCCTAAACCACCCAGGGCTATGATACAATAAACTACTGCTACAGTGTCTGACAACTGCACCCACTGATGCTGCTGAAGCACATGGAGCAGAGCTAAGAGCACATTTAAGGCTGGACGAGCTCCGGCTCTGCTTGGCTGAGCTGCTTCTGTTGATGACAAGGTACCAGACAGTAGTAAAAGTTTATCATTTCCATGTCTGCTTTTTTTCCATTAACTCGTCATTTTCTGCGATCATAAAGCCAAGGGAAGATAAGTACCTGAGTTCAGAGCATGTGTTTGCTGACCAATTCTAGGACTGATAAGTTAATTGGCGTTACCCAACTTCAGAGCAGAACTGCAATGCTGAAATCTTCACAGCTGCTTCTTTTTTAATTTCTTCACGGGGAAAACTTCATGATGCTGCTTCTGAAAACGTGGGTGCTCCACTCACCTGGCTTCAGCCAGCCACACTGCATGCTCTTTCTCAATAAGGGGTCAGGATAAGAAATTAACATCAGAACACAATGCAAAGAACAGCAGAAGGCAGCTCAGAAACACATTTCTGATGGGAAGAATTTATTTGGGGGGAAGAAACTGGAATGCAGAAGGTTTTGCAGTGCTCACATTCAGAAAGAAGCCTGACAGGCTGCAGTAACTTCAGGTGATGTATTTCACAGCTTTTCCATAAGCATTTGGATCCATTTTCATCCCAAACCTCAAAGGCATACAGCATTGTGAGAACAGGAAGAAGGGAAAACCCTGCAAGCTGCCTTCTGAATTCTCTATGTCAGGGAGGAGAAATCTCTTTTCCAGTTCCTGGGTGTAAAATCAACCTGCACACATTTCCCATTACACACCCTTTCCCTGGAGCCAGCTCAACAGGCACAAAGCACACTGCTCTCCTCCTAGGAAGATCACAGCTGGGAGAGCACATGGTGGGCAACTTCATCCATCAAAGAAATAACCCAAAATTGGAACCAATGACAGTGAGGAGACAGACAGGGATTCTTAACTCATTTCCTCTCTCTACTGAAGTCCTCCTACTGAACTCTGTTGACACCAAGGAGTTTTATACTCTTAACTCTGACTCAAAGAAAGCCCATTTTTATGGCTATTTTGAGAAAGATATTCTTTCCAATGCTGTGCAATACCAATATACTAATTACACAATATGCTCTTCCCTTTGCTGGAGCCAAGCTAGCTGAGAAAATACACATCTCTTGCTTGTCATGCCATTAGAGGAATGCTTCTTCACGAGCCCACTGAAGGCTTTCACAAACAGGGACTTCAATCATGATTCTCTACATTGCCAAGAGGCCACCCACAGGAACCCAAACAATTACACTTTGGCCATACCCTCAGCCCTACTATTCCTTCCAACAGCCTGCCCTGGGGTTCTGCTGATCCACAGCACGTGGGAGAAGTCTTCAGCACCATCAGAGCCCTCAGTTCACAATGCAGCTCTTCCTTACCTTGATGGCACGACGCTGATGTGCCTGGGAGCCGTGATCAGTGACAGAATAAAAACGCAGAGGCGCTGCTGCTTCTTTACATACCAGTTAAAACAATGTTCCTTCCTTTAAAAAGTGCTTACAAATGAAATGTCCCGGGTTCTCCACTTCATGATTAAGTTAAATTTGCTCCTTTGCAGGTTGTAGCAATAAAGCCTTATAAGTCATAGTAATAATCCAGCTTTGCATCCACAGTTTTGCATCCTTTATCTGAATAAATCCTCTCCTCTCGGGGGAAGTAGGTCATCTCATCTGCTACTCTGCTTAAAATGTCTTCATCCACAGCATAGCCACGGGATTCGACCTCTACCCTGACACACATTTTCACATGTTTGTACTCCAGAGGCAGGAAGGGAACAAAGTAGTCAATGAGATTTCTATCAATCAAGGTGCTGTGCCAAAATCCACCTACAAAAGGAAAGAGAAAGGCTTTGTCACTGCTCCTCTTGTTAAACACTGCCAGGGGATGGATATCTACAAACCAGGAAGAATCCATCTGTGTTTTTAGGGCCCCACAAAGCACCAGTCAATCTAAAATTAGCCTCAAGGTATTGTCTCATTGTCATCTGCATTGATAGACATCATCTGCATTGTCTCAGACACACAAACTCTGTCTGCTGGATCTCTTCTGAATGTCTGCATTTAAGCCCTGCTCCCAGATGCTGGTCTCACAGCTTCACCTCTCACCCAGAGAAGATCCTATTTTTCCTGTTACCAGCTCTCACAAACCAGCTTGCCCTGCTCTTTTTTTTCTTTCCCAGAGCTTGCATCCAGCCTTATATTTCCTTTGTTTGCTTTCTGTTCAGCACATCAGTACTGAAGAGAACATCAATAGATGCACAGCACAGAATTCCCCCCACAGCCATCACACAAGGTGCAAATGGGTGTCCTTAGTTCTAATTCATCACAAGAGCTGTCCCATTGGCCACAGATTGCACTGTGGCTCCAGAGGCCGAAAACTGGAGACCACATAAAGCAGAAACCACCACTGTGAAATACAGTGCATGCACTGATGGCTGACTGACATTTTTACGGGACTCTGACGGCCTCAAAAGCGATCCCAACTTTACTCACTATTTTTGTTATTGAAGACAGACACAGACAGTGCGTTCTGCATGTCTGTGAGCTGTATATCTTCCCTTGCCTTCCCATTTCTCCAGAAATCGAGTGCCACCTCTGTTATCTTTTCAGCTCCTGCATTACTATGAAAAGAGAAAACAAAGGTTGTAATGAAGGCAGTTTTAAAAGGCACTGCGTGCACAGGACAGCAAACCCAGAGAGTTGCTCCTTACCTAAGGAATATGAAGATTGCTTGTCGGTACGACACTCCATCCAGAAGCTCATAATAGTCCAGAAATGGCTTGATGGCATCAATGAGTCCTGCGTGCATTTTGTCCATTTCATCAAATATGAAAATTGACCTGGGACAGATGCTCACATTTCCTCGAATCCATGACTGCAATTGGTCCTGAGTGCCATAGAAATAGGAGCAGCTGAGTTTGTATCGAAAAAACAGAAGGCAGGAATTCTGCTTTCTGTGTTTTGTACTCCTTTCAATTGCATTATTGCAATAGCTTGGTTTCTTGACTGAAACACAACTAACACTTCAAAATAACACTTAAAAAGGTTCTGAAAAATGAAGATACCCAGAGACAGGGGGAGACATGCGTGACATCTCAATAGAAAGATATTCCTGAAACACCGTCAAAAAGGAAAGGCTGAACATCAGGACAAAGGATGAGTACCAGGAGGAACAGCAACATGGAGCAGAGCCTTGCGAGGCAAACCAAGTGCTTCCAGCAGTGCTTTGGTCCAAGCATCCTCCAGCATCAAAACTACACTGACACTGTGAAACCCCACATGTAGTCATTGGAACAGGCAGAAGCAGAATTCAGCCCTCAGCCCTTAGTTCAAACCACTCACAAATTAAATGAGGACAACGATGAGTCCTCCTTAAAACACAGCACGCAAACCAAGGCTGTGCTATATTCTGAGATCCTCTCAAGATCTTCCAGCTCATTTCCCACCCTAACGATGCATTGCACCCCATCAGCGCCACCGCCCTCCCATTTCTACCTTGTAGAGGTTGATGCTGTGAGCGTGAGGGAAATGCAGCGTAGCCACGAACTGATGGACATAGTTACTCTTCAGCCCCCTCTTATAGATGCTCTCGGCGATGATTTTGCTGACGAAGTTCTTGCCGGTGCCCGTCCAGCCGTGCAGGGACAGCGCCAGCGGCTTCTTGGCCTGGGCGTTGCTGAGGAATCCCCGCACGGCCCTGACCACCACCCTGCTGACCAGGTGCTGTCCGAACAGCCTCCTGTCCAGGCTCTCCTGCAGGGCTGCGCAGCACACCGAGCCGTTAGCGGCGGGCAGAACCCCCGGCCTCATCCCGGCGCAGAACCGACGGGCCGCCCAGCCCCTCCCCGCTCCCCCTGCCCGTCCCGTACCGGCGGCGACGCGCTGCTCGTGCCGCTGGAGGCAGCACTCCCTGAAGTAGCAGTAGAGCCGCGGGTAGGAGATGATGCCGGTAAGGGCCGAGGCGGCGGCCCCGGCGATCGCCAAGCCCAGGCTGATGGGTTCCACGGCCCGCGCGGGCGGCGCGAGGAGCAGCAGCAGTGCCAGGCCCAGAGCCGCCCGCCGCGCTCCCCGCCACAGCTTCATGGCCGGCCCGGCCGCTTCCGGTCCGCCGCTTCCGGCCTGCAGCGCCGCTTCCGCCGCCGCCATCTTGAGCCAGGGCAGAGGCGGGGCTGGGGGCCGCCATGTCGGGCGGGGGTGACAGACGTCCCCCTGTGCCAATAGCGAAGTACGGAACGTGGCGCCCTCAGTCGAAAGAAGGGAGAAAGAGGCATCAAAAGAGCGATGTGTGCCGCCGTGCCTGCAGGAGGGTGCCGGGGAACAAGGCCGTCCGCGATTGCAGAAAGAACAACACGTCTGTTACAATGCAAAACGTTTTTATTAAGTCCCACCTTTTGCTTTCAGGCTCCTTCACATCACCCCCGGCCCCCAGCACAGAGCTCTGCACAGTGAAGCCTTGGGAACAAAGCAGCTCCTCCCCACGCTGTGTTCCAACCTGCTGCCTTTCAGCTCCCCCTTCCCGCTGCTGCTTTTAAAGGATACCTTACTTGTTTTTCTCCACACTTTTTAAGAAGGTGAAAGAATCTGTAACAGCACGTTCGTCTGCCCGCTGAAAAAATGCTCGCCGAGAAAGCTGATGTTATGATAAAATAAGCTTTATAGTGGAAAATAAGTTATATACAGGATTTTACCAACCAGAGTTCACAACCACCTGCAAACAGGTGAACACAAGAACACAAGAAAAGCTCTGCAGGTGACACCAACACGGGGAGGCAGCGATGCTCCCGTCCTCCATTTCACGGCACTGACACAAGATCCTCTATGAGAGACAGAGAGAACAAGCACTCCTGCAGAGGCCTCAGTCCACACCCTTCAGTATCGCCGATTCATCTTCTTGAATTTCTCATAGTGATAATCGTCCGTTGCTTTTTCATTGGGTGGACGTTTGCGATTTGGAGGAGAGCCTTCAGAAGAGAGAGAGACTGATCACATTTCCAGTCCTTTCCCTGATGTAACCGAGACATTTCCTTAACTGCAACCTTATGAACTCCTGTAAAGCCACACAACTGCAGTCCTTTGCTGTGTGAAAGCTTATTCTTCAGCAGTCAGTGCTCCCTAACCTAGCTTCCCTTGCCACCCCACCTTTCAGCAAACCCCTATCAGTCAGCTTGGTTAATGCATTTCTGTTGTGACCTTTGCTACTCCACCTAGAGGTATCTCTAAGCAATCCTGCATCCAGTTGGCTTCCTGGGGGACCTCGTACATGCACAAAGAGACCTACATCTCTGTATGAGACCCTAACTTGTTCCAGTACCTTCCTTTAAAACATTTCAGATTAGGAACTTACGCTCAGGTTCTGGCCTCTCTGTATCCCCCACTCTCAGTGGACGGGGCTTCGGCTCTTCCTTATTCCTTCTCACTGGTGCATTTAGCTCCTCATGATAAACTGAAGGAAGGAAAACATCAGACAGTATTTCAGAGCTGCATTCTTCATATAGATGTATTTCTATGGCACTTATTACGACTGATCTTTAGGAGAAACAACAGAACCTCACGACAAGTGTTCTAGTAATTGGTTTCTATGGATAATCAATACATGCAAGATGGGATATACCAAGTTTCAGAGGCACTATTTCATCAGAAGTCATCCAAAAATTCTTAATTTCCTTCAGAACACAAACCTGACACCACATCACCCCTGTAGGTATGGTCAGACACAGCAGAAGGCTGCCTTTCCTCCAGATGGCTGTGGTATGAGAGGCTCTCCCGGAAATTAATTCCTATCTCCTGTCTACTAAGATCTATGTATGTTTGACCACCTGTCTGCTTTGGCAGCCCGCAAAATGGATTCTCTCAATTATAACCCATCATTTATAACCACAGACAAGGCAGACACTTCCAGCACACGTTCAAGACATAACTTAAAGAAAAAAAAATCTTGAAATTTATGAGGAACTGTCAACTGGGAGTTCAAGAACAGAAAGTTAGGTCACAAGTAATAAGCCCCTCTCTTTGCTGATGGATTGGGGGGAAAAAAACCCAACCAACAGGCACACCAGATGGAGCCTATACATGCATCCCAGAGAAAGAAACCAGACAGCTGCTTGTGTTGATACACAGACTAATTTCTCCTGCACAGACTCCAACTCAACTGACTGCTTTTCTCTAGCAGAGAGGCAGGTCAGACTTGGGTCAGGACAGCCACATGAGACTTACATCTGTTGTGCTGGACATAGTTAACAGCCATGTTTGTGGGAACAAAGGAAGTTTCGCTGTCTTTCTTCTTGTTCTGCTGCTCTGCCAGCAGCTTGGCCTTGGCCTCTTCAGTTGAGATTATGTTTTTTATTTTTGCACTAGAAGAAAAATAAAGAACAAAAAACTTCATATTTAAGAAGAGTAACTACATGTTAGAAACAAATGGATTTGCATGTAGTAATAGTGCTCGTATTGTATTTGGCATAATTTTTTTTTGAGGGGCAGCAGGGCTACAGAAACTTTGATGCTTACATGGTTTGTTTAAAAGATAAAAGTGAAGCTAGCATCTTTCACACATCCTATTCTAATGCACGACAGACATGGATAAACTCCAGGGAGCTGCTGACTGCAGTAACAAAAATGTAAGTGCCTCTTCCCAGAGGTCATGCTGTCACACTGCACTGGAATCCTATTGCTGTGTTTAATTTAACATGCAGTGCTAAACACCCCACCAACCCAGACCAAGACTGAATCCCATCACAGAGCCAAATGGGGGTCATATAATGCAGCCACACCAGTGCTCTGCCGATCAGCAGCTTCCAATCACAGCCCTCATCCCTGTAACTCAGGCCATCACTAACAGATCTGTGAACAACATACTCAATTCCCAGGTCCACTTCAGGAATGCCACTCAGCATCTGGTTGGACAGCATCTCTTCAGTCTTCTTGGCAGAGGAGACACGGATGTTCTCTGGCAGCTCATACAGAGAGTCCTCAGCGTTCTTAAGCTTCACCTTCTGTTCTTCATTCTCCACAATTCCTTTTCTCTTCTTCAGCTCTGTCTCAATGTACTTCATCCTAAAGAATAATCCACGAGGGATATGTGGTATTTAGTTCTGTTTTCTGTACTCGGTCCTAATTGCTGAACACAGCTGCATCACTCTCCCAATGGCTAAGAGAGACATGAATCATTTCTCCAAAAGCAGTCAGCTAACATCAAGAGCATAAAACAAGATATTTGCAACTCAGATTAAGATCTTCCAGGCTCTTCCATAGCCATCAAGGAAGGCTGCTGCTGGTATTTAATGTTACCCCACTGGCACCTCCCAACTTTGTTCATGAAAATGCCTTCTCAAGTCTGGCAGCCAGAAGGTGAAAAAGCAGGTGAGAATCAAGGAGATGTTCTGAGACATTCAGTATCCAAGATAAAATAAATAAACAGAGAGGATACCCAACCCAGGATTCAACATCAGACTCCATGCAGCTCGACTTACATGTCAGCATCCTCATCCCGCCTGTTGGTTTCAGCTGAGAAGGAAGTTCCCAAGTTCAAATCTTCCTCTTCATTAATCCTAAATGAAAACCACACTGTTGCAGTTGTTTTTTTGTTTAACTAATTTGACAAGCAGCCAGTGAAACTGCAATATATTAAATTCTTCAAAGCAGTACAATTCTTGGTTAATTTATTGCTAGCTGTGACTTACTTCTAGTCCAGGGAAAGATCTTTAGAGCTCATATGCACTCACCTGTCCTTGCCCCGTTCTTTCAGTTTCTTCATGTCCACCATCCCCCCGGATTTTATCTTAAAAGGGTCATCCTGTAGCAAGATAAAATACAAAACCATGAAGCTCCCCTTTAGTTTAATGCTAGTCTTCAAAATCTGGATAAAAGTGGAGAAGAAGCATTAGGCTGTAAGAAGCAGACTCCTACAGTGCTCAGTTGGAGCACACCAAAGTTTTCACATCCTTTCATCTTAGCAATAAAGCGATGAAAATATCGAGCACTTACCACAAGTGTTGCCTCTTCTTGCAGCTTCTCTCCCACAAGCAGAGCTACAGCACTAGTTAGCCATAAAGAAAGAAACAAAATTCAGTAGAAGGAAATGCATTACCAACAACGCTGTCTTTCTTTACCCTTCTCCAGATCTATCAGGTCTCAAACACTTGTATTAATACTATACTGACAATTTTCCCAATCTCTCCCTACAGGCAGGGGAACTGTGAGAAGTCCAGGCAGAGAGATTTTAGTGCCTTGCAATGAATCACCTAAGTAAGAAACGAAGCTGGCTGCTGGTCACGTTTCAACTACTGCATCAACTGCTATATGAGAGAGAAGGAAACTAGGGAGAAGATATGAAAGGGCCCAAAGTAAACCAACTGCTCTGCTATATGTACGGTACGGAAGCAATCTGACTAAATACATCTCATGATAAATTCTGAGTCTTTTTTTTTTTTCTTTTCCCATAGTTAGGACAACAGCACAGACTTTGCAGGCTGGCACCACATTCCCATGTTCCTGCACTTGACTCACCCCCCACTCCATCTTCAGACTTTGACACAAACTCCTCTGCCACACACACACCTCTGGCACTATGGGACATGGAGCTACTTCTACATAAAGCAGGTGGGTGCCAACAGAAGAACGTGCTGCTGCACGACACTGCCAGATAGAACACACCTTCACACCCCTTACCTCACCCCGTTGGGACGCTTCCTGAGGCTCTGCACTTCTTTGGCTTCCTCGAGTTTTAACCTGAAGAAAAAAACCCAAACCAGTGGCCTTAGTGCTCAGTGCCTCGGTTTCCTTTAATTCACCTTGTTTAATTTCCTGCAGTTAACACCAAACCTTCTACAGTGGTTTTGCCCTACGTTTCTGCATATCAGTGCCTCCTTTTCTGGTCGGAGGTTAAGTAAGCATTTCCTCTTGTACCACACTTAAGCAACCCACCTATTAAAGCAGAAGAAGTACACAAGGCAGCTCCTGCCCTGCATCGCTCCTGCACAGCTTCCTCAGCTGAGGAAAGAACGCAGGGCACGGAGCGGTGCTTGGCAGCGCCAGGCAGCCCCGCAGGCCCCGTCCCCTGTGCTCACCTGACCTCCTCGGCTAGCTGCTCGTCCTCCTCATCCTCCTCGGGCTCCTCCCTGCGCCGCCGAAAGGCCCTGCAGGCCGCCATCGCTCGGACCCCGCTCCTCTCGCTCGCGTCGCGGGATGATGACGTCACCCTTCCTCGCCGACGCCGTTCCCGCGGCCTGGCACCCGGCACTTCCGGCGGCGCAGCCAGGAGCCGAGGGCCGCCCCGCCCCGCCCCGCCCCCAGCCCGCCCGGCGCCCGCGGCTCCGCTTGCCCCACCGCCGCCTCCCGCAGCGCCGGGCGCGGCCTCCCTGGCGCTCAGCCCGCGGTGGGGTCGGGCCCCGCAGGTGAGAGGGGCGGCCCGGGGATCGGCGTCCCCCGCAATAGCCGCGTGTCACGGCGGTGCGCCCCGCGCTCCGCGCTGCCCGTAGGCCCCGGGGTGGGCTGCGCTGCGCTCTGCGGCCCTCCGCGTAACGGCGGCGGCTGAGGGCTGCGGTGCAAGTAGGGAGCGAAGAACCGAGCAGCGGGAGGCGGTGGGAGCTGGCGGGGCTGCGGGGCGGGGCGGGCTGCTGTCCCATACGGATGATCGGCGGGACGGACGGACGGACGGACAGACTGCTCTGCGGGCGCTGCGCTCCCATCGCACGCCGGGGTTTTTTGACGGCGGAGCTCAGCGCTCCGGCGGGGATTTATTGTGTAACTCCGAGTTTCCTGAGCTGCGCTTGGGGGCAACGCGGCCCTAAGGCCTGCGCTGAACGCTCCTGATGCTCTCCGTTGTGGCTGGGAGGTGAAAGTGACGCTTCTCGTTTTATTTAGAAAAGCAAACTCCTGGCGGGAGCATCAGCATCCCGGCACGGGCGGGCTGAGAGGCGCAGTGCTGGTCTCGGGTAGGGGGCTGTAACAGTCCGTAAGGCCGTGCTGTGCGCTCTGAATACAAAACCCCCGTTTGGCTCAGGTGGGGGAGCTGAAGCGGTCCGGAGTTTTAAAACAAGGTTTTGTTCATTCGATTTTCTGGGGGAGGGAAGGGAGGGGAGTGAGGAAATGGGAGAAACCGGAAGAGCAGAAATGGCACGGATAGGTGGCTTGTTTTAGAGTTGGGTCTGCTGATGTGTCTGCGAAAAGGAGCCCATTCTGATGGAGGAACACGGAGCCTGAAAGTGCCCCAGTTCTGTGTGTCAGTCACAGCACTGCGCTCTTGGCACTTGGCTTCTAAATCCCTGTGTGTTACGTGGCAGCGTTTCGTTTCCCTGTGAAGCTCCTGAGCTCTCCCAGTTGCTGTTAAGCAGCTCATCCCAGGCTGCTGGGATGCTGCCCGCAGTCACTGCTGTGTTTGCAGTACAGAAATGTGATTCCTTCCAGTTCTTCTTTGCTCTTTCAGTTCAGGAGTGCTGCAGAGATGCTGTTATAAAAGTATCTGTGGGATTTGTCTTGTGCTGGGCAAGCTTTTCAGCTCCCAGGATAAGAGTTGCTGCAATGGTTTATGTGTTTATCCCCTTTGTTATTATTATTATTCTCCTGCTGCCAGTGATTTGGATCAGGTAGCACTGGAAATTCTTTTTAATGAAATGAGAAAACAGAGAGCAGAGGCCGTGCTCCTGGAGTTGTTAACTTCCTAAGTTCATCCGAATTTTGGGTTTAGTTTTTGTATGATTTGAGCTTTTCACACCTTCTTCCCTTCCAGCCAATAGCAATAGTGTGGATCCCAGTCTGTGCTGTTAATATCACTTCTACTTTATTTTCCCCCTTTTCATTTTAACAGCCCCAAGCGAGGTTACTTGAGCTACGTTTAGGAGAATGACCTTTTCGTCTTCTTTTTACATCTGCACATTACTGAGGCATGTCTGCAGTCTTTAACACACCCGTGGAGCACCATGAAAGTGTTTGTGGTGCTCATAAGCACGCAGCTGAGAAATCCTCTGTGCCTGCAGCGCTGTGCAGAACAGCTCCATCGGTCTTTGAGAGTTGTTCAAAACCCACCTATTGAATGATAAATTCCTCAGAGACTGAAGATGGGGTATCAGTTAGAGATCTTCTAAGTCCAATTCCCTCTTGTGCAGCTTCATTTAAACAGCAGTCATGTTTTTAATGCCCCCAGATGCCAGGTACTTGTCCTGGGCTGCTGCGCCCTTTTGCTTTTAATCTAAGTTTCATGCAACCAAGTTAATTAGATCTGCATCTCTTTGTGCTGCGTGTTTATGTTTGGCAAGAGGAATGAAGTTCAGATCACCACATTTGTTTCCCCACCATTTTACAACCCAGTTTCTGGGAGGTCAGGTGTGGGTTTTGGGTCTGGCTGAGCGTCTTCCTGCTCACTGCTGAGGTACCAAACACTGCCAGTCAACAACAATATGGAACTATGAGCTGAGAGCACTGCGTCACACGTAGATGTGATTTGATCTCTTTGAACCTTACATCTTAATTTCTGATTTGCTGATATAAAAACTAGGCTAATTTATCTTCTTGCTGTCTGTGAAAGCAGTTCTGACTGTAACAAAACAGGGCTGTCCTTACTTGTCCCAGGACAACACCTTCCTGCAGTGAGAATGGAGGATACAAGAGACATCTGCCCTCACCTGGATTCCATAGGAGAGGTGACCAGGGATGATCTGCTGCTCAAATCCAAGGTACAGGGTGTTGTGGTTATCAGCCCCTTCCCTTTTTGCTGCTGTACATGCTTCTGCATGCTTGCTCTTCATAGAAAACGCTGCCAATCACTGTACAGAAGAGGCAGAAACTCTTTTTCCACCGTTGTTGTACCTTGCACATGGCCCATCAAGTGAGCCTTTGTCAGTTCCATCTGGTGCATTTCTCACTGATGTTTTATCCTGCTCAAACATGTCACTTATCTAACACACTGCAAAGTGTGTCATTGGAGGCATGGATTTAAGGAATGGTTTGAGCTGCAGGCAGGGGAGGCCTGCCACATAGAGGGGTTTCTCGCTCTTGAAGGATGGGGTTCCTTAAAAGACAGACATGCAAACAAACCTATTTTTTTTTAATCATGAATATTCAGGGAACTTGCCAGTCATGTGGAGCTGTGGGACCAAATCTCTGGGCTTGTCTTCAGGTAAGAACGGCTTGCTGCTTGTGTGGATGATATGGTGGGACTTCTGTTCAACATATTCAAAAATGTATTGGACCAGAAAAGAAGAGATGGAAGCAAAGCTGGGTGTACACAATAGAAATATCCACTGCTTTTTGATGGAGTCCAAGAAAAAGTCTCCATAAATTAAAAGCTAATGCTGTCAGAATATATCATGGTGTAACAGTGCTCTTTTCACAGCTGGTTTTTCCCTGATAGCCATGGTAGGAATGCCCTGCATTGGGTGCCTCTGCTGGCAGCTGCAAAGAGAAGCTGCAAGTGTGAGATCTCTGAGGATGGTGTTTGGGGCAGTGGGGCAGAAAGGATCAACAAGGGGCATTTGGGTGGGCAGAGGCAGTTTGCTTTGACATTGGAGTACCCAGACTTTTGGAGTCTGGTCAGATGAGCCTGTTGGAGCAGTTAGCTTGGAATGGGGACTTACGTGGGTGCAAACCTGATTTTGGGTTTTCTTTCTTAAATTCATCAGTTCCAGTTATCTGTCTTATTCTGAGCCCTGGAAGGAAAAGCAGTCGAGAAGAATAGCAAGATCAGTTCTGAAGCTGCAGCTGTTGGTGGGGTTGGGGCTGCACCCATTTTGTGAAGGGTTTCATTTCGTGTGCCATTGTAGTTTTGCTCTTTCTCTCACTAGATCGGCTGTCCTTACGTTGGCTGTGGGGAGTCCTTTGCTGACCACAGCACCCTTCATGCACAGGTAAGCATTTCACTACAGTCCATCTTAAGACAGAGAGGGCTGAATTATTCCCATTACTTAATCCTTCTCTGCCCAAATTCGGTTGTTGTGTGCTTCGAGTTCACCCAGCTGTCAAATCATTATCTCATCCTTTTAATTTCTAGGCCAAAAAGCACAACCTGACAGTGAATCTGACCACTTTTCGGGTCTGGTGTTACGCCTGTGAGAAGGAGGTGTTCCTGGACCAGCGGCTGGCAGCGCACACGCAGTCGCCCTCGGTAAAGTTCAGTGAACCAGGGGGTGTGTGGCAGCCTGGCAGGGCTGAATGCTTGGCAAACTTTGTGTTTCCTTGTTGCAAAATTAGCCAAGAAATTTCCACTGTTGCCCAGGCTGCTATCACGTCAGGAACCCTTTCACTGAAGGTGGCTGCCTGTGGTCAGAGGACCAGCAGCTTTGCCTTGCAGAATCTCCCTGCAGGAAGGCTTCCATTGACTCGAATATCCATTTTGATTTTTTTCTTTAACCTCTCCTGGCTTCTTCTGGGGGGTCTCTGTTTCTGGGAGGAGCCACAACAGCTGTGACAGCTTCATTTAAAATAAAAAATCAGCTGTCAGTCTCCACACGTGTGTACTTGTAACACTGCTGCATGTTCCCAGTGCCTCTTTCGTCATTAATACTGGAAGCAACAGGGGTGCCATTTCCATTCCCTGCATGCATTACTGAGAAGGACAGGCAGTACAACTGGTTCTTCTCTTCTGAGTGTGCCCTTTTAAAGGCTGGCTAAGTTTACATCTAAGATATTTACAGCTCAACTTTTGAAGCAGGACTCTTGCTGATGGTTATTTTCTGTCTTTAATTTAGGATTCTCCATTGCCTGCTCACCCTTTGAAAGCTGTTCCAATTGCAGTGGCTGATGAAGGCGAATCCGAATCAGAGGATGATGACTTGAAACCAAGAGGTAACTCTGCATCAAGTTGATGGAAGAGCTGTGAGGGTAACTCTGCAATCTGTAGGACCTGCACTGAGAGGATCCTAGCAGCAGAGTGCAGAGCCCAGAAAGGGTCCCATCATCTCTCCTTTGGGAAAGAATACAGAAAGCAGCACTTCTGGAAAGTGTTTCATGCTTCTCTTGTTTGTGCTTTAGGCCTTACTGGAATGAAAAATCTTGGGAACTCCTGCTACATGAATGCAGCACTTCAGGCTCTCTCTAACTGGTAGGCACTAGGGCCTTTAGTCGAGTCTTTTACTAGACATCACTGCGTATCAGCAGAGGCACCTCTGATCTGACACCTGCCTTAGTTGTGCAAGGATCAGCCAGGCTAGCTTCAGAAAAAGGAACATGAAAAATTTAGTGTTTGGGAAAACAGAAGTTCTGCAGTAGGAAAATGAGTGAATAGCAACTTGTGGCTGTGTGTAAGATTTGTCTTTAGATGAATGCTGGAAGTAAAACTCCTTTACACCATGACCGAAACGTATTTGCTATGTGAGAAAACGTGTGATATTTCTGTTCTGTACAGTGGTATCATTCCAACAACCCACACTGTAAGATAGTCATTAGCCATTCTGCTGAAAACCAGTTTCTGGATCTCTGTGCTGTGATTCAGATCAGCCTTCTGTTCTCATTTATAGGCAGAAATCAAGTTTGCATCTAGAATCACTTCTTCCCTTGGTTTAAAAACACTGTCTTAAGTGTGTTTTCAAAAAGAGATGCATTTAAGTTTTGATAAATCTTTAAATAGAGGCAGAGGAGAAATTGCTATGCTCTGAATTCTTCTTGTTCTCTTGCAGCCCACCTCTCACACAGTTTTTTCTGGAGTGTGGTGGTCTGGTCCGTACAGATAAGAAACCAGCACTATGCAAAAGTTACCAGAAGCTGGTGTCTGAGGTTTGGCATAAGAAACGGTGAGTGGTCACTCTGTTCTCATCTGTACAGATTTCATATCTGTGTTAGTTCAGAACTGTGTCATCAGCAAAAAGAAATGGCATCTTCAGTGCTAAGTGCATCTTCTGAGGCAGACAGTTCAAATCCTATGCAGACAGGTGTGCTGGGATTCCCTCTTGTCTAGGAGATCCCATCTCATGCTGCTGGTGATAAAAAATGGGCAGTGATGTAAGTGATAGAAAGAAGGCATTCTTAATGTTGTAACTTTAAAAAGGAAGAGATTTCTTTATAGCTTTTCTGTTGGTGATGCAGTAAGAAATGGTGTGATGAGGGAACATTCTCTGCTATTTCTGAGCACACTGCATGGACTAATCAGCACTTGAAGGAACTGCTCGTGATCATCAGAGACTGATGATTTGGATGGAAGAAGTGATAGAGATCTGACACTGAGCTTTTACCAAAAAATGAAAAATACAGGTGACTTTTTGAGAAATGCTTTCTACTGGTTCAAATTCTAGACTGCTGTAACACAGTGTAAAAGAATGCAGCTCTGTTGAAATTTAAAGATGTCTGTTCTGTGAAACTAGTAAACTGGGGGAAAAATCAAGCTAGGAATCTGAATGGCATTGTGTGTTTGCTTTGTGTTAGTTATTAACAAGGGATAAGCAAGATGCAGAGCAGTACTGTGTATTCATGCAGTGGGCTGTAGCCTTTGAAGCACTATCATGTCAATTTCTTACTGGTTTTGACTTTCCTCAATGCTGGTCCTCCAGCAGCCCGCCTGTCAAACATGCTGCTGCAAAATCAAACCAAGCAACTCGCTGCTCTGGGGAGAATCACTGGAGACAATTCCAGGTGTGCACAGAGCTTCAAGTTACAGCGTGCTCTAGGGAAGGTTCTCTGCAAGGAGAGAGTGAAATGACTGGGAGATGTTTTCCCTCTCTTCATTTCTCTGTCCGCTGGGTGATGTATAAATGGAGTCCAGGCTTTGTGGGTGCATAATTATCTTCTGTCCTTAACTAATTACCACACCCTGTTCTGTTGCTTATTACACAAACTGGCTCCAGGCCTGATAAGCAAACTAACTTTTGTTGTTTTTTCCTCCATATCTACACAGGCCAAGTTATGTTGTTCCAAGCAGTCTGTCTCATGGAATTAAACTCGTCAACCCCATGTTCCGAGGCTATGCTCAGCAGGTGGGGCCTCAGCAAAAACTGCAGCAGCTCTGCTTGTGTTCAGAGAGAGGAGCTTGTACTGGGTGTCACACTTGTTCTGTGTCTGTCCTAATGATCTGATGGAGCCCTCGGGTGGGAGACCTTGCTGTTACTGCATCAGTGCACCTTCCTGCCTTCTCACCTCTAAAGTTGTGACGGTGACCTCCTTTGTGAAGGGCTTGGAGATCTGCTGGGACATGCCACAGAAGTTAGGTGTTATTCATGTTAGAGCTGGGAAGTCTGGATGCATTTGTACTAAGAAGCTAAAGATGCCCGTGTTCTGTATTCTTTTTTGGGGGGAATTGCAGCTAACTAAATCTTTAAAGATAATATCTTTGAGGTTTTTATCGTGGCTTCCAGTGTTTATTCTTAAGAATAAAATGTAAACATCAAACTGTGTTTGATTAGAAAATTTACAGAAGAGGTGACAGTAGACAGGCTATCTAAACTGTGGTGCTGACAGCAAGTCAAAACAGAAGATAAAAGTAATGACTAATGAGAGGATTTCTGTATTTATCTTTGATGTGAAGTATGTTGGATTGGAAAAGTCAGCTCTAAAGAGAAAGTTGAAAGCAAGGCAGAGCAGGCTGAGAGTCAAGCTTCGTTAAAGTAACAGAAACATCATAATTATCTTTCTGAAGTTGTCAAAATAGCAGATTGCTTTCCAGCGGCTGCTTTGAAGCCAACATATCAGCTTTTTTTTTACCATGCATTGTAAATTTAGGAGCTTGCTCCTTGCTGTGCAGTCTTTGGCTTCTGGTTCCACTGCCTATTTATTAAAGACTTTAATCTGCCCTCTATAAAAGAGGGATTCCCATAAGCAGAAGTCAGTGATCCTGAAAACAGTTGTGTTGTTCAGAATGTGTTCTTTGTGGGCTGCTGCCTTTGGTTCCTCAGGTCTCTTGCCTCTTAGCAGTGGTAGCACCCTGATAAATAAGGTCACAGTTTGGGTTTTGGAACTGGATTATCTTTAGGGTCCCTTCCAAGCTAAGCCATTCTATGGTTTGCACATTGCAATGGCTGTCTAGCTTTCATCGTGTCTTTCAGATAAATGCATCTGGATAAAAATTGGTTCTTTCATCAATAGGAATTAAAGACAGTTGCTGATCAGACATGTTGATAAATCTCTGTGGTACTCTCTGCTTTAGGAGAGTCTCCTGATGTTGCAGAAGCTGATAACTTTTGTGGGCAGAGCTGAGGCTGTGAATGGAGCCAGCTCTTCTTTTGGGCTTCTTACTTGCCTGAATTCTGGATGGATGTGTACTAACACAGAATGAATCCTGTTTTCAGGACACTCAGGAGTTCCTGCGCTGTCTGATGGACCAGCTTCATGAAGAACTGAAGGAACCAGTTGTTGCAGAGACACGAGATTTGGATATGGGTGACCAGGATGACAAGCGCGAGGGTGACCGAAGTCCTTCGGAGGATGAGTTCCTCTCCTGTGACTCCAGCAGTGACAGGGGTGAAGGAGATGGTCAAAGCCGGACCACAGGGAGCATGGGAGAGACAGAGCTGTTGATCCAGGATGAAGGAGGGAGAGGGATCTCTGAAAAAGAGAGGATGAAGGACAGAAAGTTCTCCTGCGGCCATCGGCGCAGCAACTCGGAGCAGGTGGATGAGGATGCAGATGTTGATACCACTATGATGGCAATGGATGGCAGAGCCTCACCTGAGATGCTCCCAGCTCCCCGTCCTGCCAGCCCATGCAGGACACCAGGTACAACTCTGCCAGTTGTGTTATTTGTGAGAAGACGTGTTGTATTCCTGCACTGGGTGCAACGACAGCACATAATGGTGTGTTCCTTCAGTGGGTTTCAGAAGATTTTGCATCCAAGGCTTTCTGCATTGTCCCTGGCAGCAGTTCTGCCTTTGTGCACGGTTGCTTCTGTAAGAAAAGCAGAGTGAGCTGGGGAGCTTAGCCAGGCTAGAGCGCTCACAAGGCTGAGTGCAGCCTGCATCCTAAAGGCAGTGGTAGCTGTCTCTGCCAGACCTGCAGAAGTGATATTTCTGTATTTTTTCCCAGCTGAGAAAAAGGTTTTATGTACGTATGTGGCTTTATCTAACAGACTGGCCTGGGGAAATGTTGGCTGTGAGAAAGATGTGGAAGTGGCTGTTGGTTAATCTTGGATCATGGACTTTGTGGGGAGAAAAGGGTGATGCACAGTTGGTGCATTTCTGTATCTCAGGGGAAAGAAAAGAGCAGCTGTTAAGACGTAGGTGTGGAGGCACCTCAAACTGAACACATCCCATCTTTCAACACTTATCGTTATATAAGAGCCTTACTCTGCCAGCTGGCACTGAAGGCAGCAATGCTGTTTGTGTGGATAAGGGATACAGGAGCAAGCTGTAAAACCTAATTAGTCACAAGTGTGAAAAAGTGGTGGATGGGCTGGTGGTTTTTTTATAATTATTACTTCTGCACTCTTACCCATGCACTGAGAGTGCTGTATCTACCAACCTGTGCAAATAGGACAGTCAGTAATGACTGAACTGTGAGTGCTGGGAAAGGTTCTGTGCTGGAACAGAGCTGGGCTGACACCCACTGTAACACAGTTGCCTTTCAGGATGGGTTTTCATCTTCTGCCTTCTCTTTTTCCCAGCAGAACCTGACAACGATGCCTATGTGCGCTGCTCCTCGCGCCCCTGCAGTCCAGTCCACCACGAAATGCACTCCAAGCTCTCCAGCAGTCCTCCTCGCTCCAGTCCTGCCAGGCTTGGACCTTCCTATGTACTCAAGAAAGGTAGTGCAGGGCAGTCAGGTGCATGCTGTGAGGCAGAAGGGAGCATGTGGAGTGGAGGAGGAGGGGTTCGTTTGCAGAAGAGAGAAAGAATGCTCCACGATCCTTGATTAGCAGTACTAAGCAGTGCTGATTCCCCTGGAACATCAGTGCTTTTTAAAGTCGTACCAGGTAAAGACTACAGTAAACTTGCAGGTAAAGTCAGGGTTTGGACAGAGAAGCTGTTCTAGTATGCTTTTCCACTGGAGCATGAAATGATTTCCAAGGATGTGTTTGCATGCTGTGTTTGTTAGTGATGAAAGAGCTATGAAGTCCCAAACACAGCTCTGTCTCTTCAGGGGAGTGTGGAGATGTGTGAACGTTTGTCTGCCAGACCTGCACTTAGTGCTTGTGAGTCAAGGAACCATAAGATGAAGTTACTGAGGGAGAGCTCCTGGGCTCTGACATCATGAGCTCACAGTAATAGACTGCAAACATCAGTCTGCTGCTGGAAGCATTGTTAGGCTTCAGGCTGGAGCCTGGCTTCTGTTCTTGTCAAACTGGCCTCTTAATCACAAGCAAATTGCAGAAGAAAATCTCTTGGTATTGCAAAGCCACCAAACACAATGGCATGTACTTACACCATTGTCTCTACAGCTGTTCAGTAATAACATTCTTTCCAGAACTGTGCCCTGGCCTCTTGGCTGAGGTCAGCACAGCCACAGATGTTCTGGCCTGATGAAAAGCACTCTGTCTCCCTGCACGTGTGCATAGGGAGGGGGTTTATTGTTAAGCAAAACTGTGTGCTTGGCCACTCACTGCTGTGGAGAGTCTTCTGACAACCTGACAAACGTGTCAATGCTAAAGGAGAGGAAAAAAAAGACAAAGTACACAGACAGGCTAAGGAGAAAGGAAGTAAAATGTAAAGCTTAGAGCAAAGCATAGTCCAAAGCATACAGGATCAGTGCCTGTCTTGTGACTGTGTGACTCTGCTTTAGACAGGAGACTGAGTGTTGCTACATGATGTCTCTGTGTCTCTTTCAGCCCAGATGCAGGCTTCTGGGAAAAAGAAGAAAGAACTTCGTTATCGCAGTGTGATCTCTGATATCTTTGATGGCTCCATTCTCAGCCTGGTGCAGTGCCTCACCTGTGACAGAGTGAGTGTCCTGAGAGCTGCTGGTCAAAGAGCAGTCTTCTATAGACCTTATAGACCACTCTTTTTTTTCTATTGCAATGAAGCTTTTTGTTTCCATGCTGTGGGATGCAGCAGGCCTGCTAAAATCTTGGCAGGTGGGAGGTGTTTGAGACCTGCCATGCCAGGAAATTTCCAGCCCCTATAGTGATGTTTGTTTATCTGTGCCACTGAGTTGGTCTAGCACTGTCACATTCACATCAGAAAACAAATTCCAACTCTGCATAAAGGTGGTGAAAGTCCTCCTACTGACAGTAGGTAAGAAGAACTATCCTGAGCAAGTTGCTGTTACTGCCAAGTCAGGTTTCTGCAGTGACAAAAAGTGATGGAAGTCAAGTCCTGGCTTCATTCCATGCACAGGAAACCCAGGCCTTTTCCTCTTGGATATTTCCAGGTTTCTACAACAGTGGAGACATTCCAAGACCTCTCACTCCCAATCCCAGGGAAGGAGGACCTGGCCAAGCTGCACTCTGCCATCTACCAAAGCGTGCCAGCTAAGACAGGGGCATGTGGGGACAACTACGCCTCGCAAGGCTGGATTGCTTTCATCATGGAGTACATCCGGAGGTGGGTTCACCTTGTGGGAGCTCTTTCTTCTGGGGTTTGCCCTGTGTGCTTTCAGCAGAAATGTGAGGTGTTCCCTGCAATAGGACACTGTGTGGTGCCCCAGTTCTGTTTTGGTCTTTTCTTTTTCACATGAACCACTTGCTGCTGTTGCTCTGCTTCTGTAATTGCCCTTGACATCTCTTGTGCAAATGATGGTCCCCTGTTGCTGCCTTTAGCTCTGTCTTGCCCTCTGGAGCACATTACCAGAGTAGCTGTGCAAATTACTTCTAGGCTGAGCATTTACAGTGGGAACATCAGCCTTCCCTGTGCCTTTGGGTGATGTGCTTATAATCAGCAGCCAGAAGAAAGCCCATCTGCTGGGAGTTTTGTAAGCCAAAGTGTCCACCTGTTTTCATGCAACTCTTTCTCCTGATTCCCTCTCTTCTGTAGGTTTGTGGTGTCCTGTATCCCTAGCTGGTTTTGGGGTCCTGTTGTGACACTGGAGGATTGTCTTGCTGCCTTTTTTGCAGCGGATGAGTTGAAGGGTGAGTTTGCTTCAGTGGGGTCTGACAGCCAAAACCAAGAAAAACTGCATGTAGGAATATTTCACAAGCATTCTGGGGGCACGTTACATCTAGAAAGCCTGCTTTAACATTTGTTTCACTTAGGGACTGGCACTACTACAACCTGACAGTTCAGCTCCTCTTAGAAACTCAGAAATGAGTTTTCCCATCTGCTCAGAGGTGTTGCTTTTTCATTTTGAATCCAAATGAGTGTTCTTAGCTAGAAGCTTGTGTGGCTCTTGGGTGGCTTTTTTGAGTTACAATGGCTCTTCAGCCTTCCTCGCTTCTTTGCTTTCTCTGTCCATTCCTTAGGCCCTAGGGATCTTAAACGTTTTGCTGCTCACTTGCAGTGGTGAGCAGTAGATTTTTCTGCTGGCTGATTACATTGTCCTTCCCACCCTTACTGAGGGAAATGCTTGTTTTGATCTCTTCTCACCCTGGTTTCCCTAAGAAGCCACTCAGTGTAATTTTTCTGCACAGGCTGGAAATGTATCAGTTCTAGAGTTGTGTGCTCTGAGTAAGTGCATAACAGCTCTCTTCTCTTCACCTATAGGGGACAACATGTACAGTTGTGAAAGGTGTAAAAAGTAAGTCTGTGTTATCTGCATGGTTATTTCTGAACTTTATTACTTCATACTACTGTTAAACCTTTTGCTGCATCCTCTCCCCACACATCTCTTCTGCTGGGTGTGATGTAAAGTCTGCCTTGCCTTGCTCCAGAGTTCCACTCTTGGGAGTTCACTGACGTGGAGGGGTAGGAAAAGTGCTGGCTTCAAGGGGGGGAAAGAGACAAGAAGGGTATGAATAAGGATGTAGCTTGGTAGCTACTGCCTTAGAAGGAAGAAGTGTGACAAGCTGCTCATGCCATGCCTCATCTGATAAGGGTGCTGCAGGGAGCCTGAATTTGTTGCTGCTGAAATCAGGATCTGTCTTGAATTTCGAAGTGAGCAAGGTGCAGCCAGCCAATTGCTTTGCCTTTTGGTGTCCCTTTGCTTGAGCATGTTCTCACAGCTGATTTCTCTTCCTGCCTCAGATTGAGGAATGGAGTAAAGTACTGCAAAGTCCTCCGGCTACCAGAGGTGAGTAAGAGTGCCTTGATTCTTACTTTTCGTTCAGCAGACTCTGTTTGAGGAGGTAAAGAGGGTAGAGGTGGAACTGACACAGCAGTTTGTTTCGGTGACAAAGCTCTGCATTGACCAGAAGAGATTTTTGATGAGCCAGCAGGATTCATAACAGGCAAAAAAAGACCCTTGCAAAGATAAGGTGCACAGAGAAGCTTTTGGATCAGGATGCTGCCCACAGCAAAACTGTTGTATTCTGTCTTTGGTCTTTTAGATTCTGTGCATCCACTTGAAGCGGTTCCGGCATGAGGTGATGTATTCCTTCAAGATCAACAGCCACGTCTCCTTCCCCTTGGAAGGGCTGGATCTGCGGCCTTTCCTGGCCAAGGAGTGTGTCTCCCAGATCACCACCTATGATCTGCTGTCAGTCATCTGCCATCATGGCACAGCAGGCAGTAAGTCCTTCTTGTGAGTGTATGGCAGAAGTGAGCAAGAACAAGAGGAGTATGAGCAAAGGAAAGCGTGTTCAAGGGCTGGGCTGCAGCTCTTCTGGGAGAGCCTGAGTTTCGTCTGCGCTCTGGATTTCAGCTGCAGTGTTCCCTGTTACAGGTGGGCATTACATAGCCTACTGTCAGAACGTGATCAATGGCCAGTGGTACGAGTTTGATGACCAGTATGTCACTGAGGTCCATGAGACTGTGGTACAGAACGCAGAAGCCTACGTCTTGTTCTACAGGTGAGCAGTGCTCTGCATGCAGCAGTTCTGTCCTGGTGGCAGAGTACTTAGAAATGTGTATGGAAAACTAAGAGTAGAAGAATTGCTTCATTTTCTCTTCCTTTCCCCACTGAAGGAAAAGCAGTGAAGAGGCTGTGCGAGAGCGTCAGAAAGTTGTGTCCCTTGCCAGCATGAAGGAGCACAGTTTACTCCAGTTCTACATCTCTCGAGAGTGGCTCAACAAATTTAACACATTTGCTGAGCCTGGTCCCATCACCAATCACACCTTTCTGTGCTCTCATGGAGGTAAGACGGTGCTGCTGAACCCAGAAAAGCAACTTTCAGCTATGCCTTCTTGTTTGCTGGTGCTTTAACAAGCACAGAAAAAAAAGCTCCAGCTGTAGTCCTGTCACAGCACATGCTGTGGTAGAATCTGCCTCGCTGGCAAAAGCTTCAGCCCACTCAAGGAGAAATGAGACAGTTGCTCCATTGTCCTGATCAGAGGCACAGAGGAATGCCTAGTGCTGGGAAACAACAGTGTGCAATTCTCTGCTTGTTTTTAAAAACCAATCTGTAGAAAGCAGATGAAGCAACATTTATCTGTGTTACCCTATCAGCAAGGTTGTCCTTCAGTGTTTGGAGAATGGAGCACACGCTCCTGAAGAGACCTGATACCACATTTTTAGTGCTCTCTTTCATCTCTTGTGCCTGGGAGCCTTCGTGTGTGTGTATTCACAATTAGGAAGGAAGCACTTGATTAGAAACTAGCACCTTGAACTGAGAAACTTCCACAGTCAGTGAACTCTTGAGTGACTTCCATTAGAGGAAGCGAATGCTGGAATGGGGGAGTTTTCAGTAAGGAAGGTCTTTCTCCTGTTTCTGTCTTTAACCAGCAGTAGAATTCTGTTGTTCACTCTCTTGCCTTTCCTCCAGGGATCCCTCCTAATAAATACCATTACATTGATGACCTGGTTGTGATTCTGCCCCAGAACGTGTGGGAATATCTCTACAACAGGTGAATATGGTCATTTCACTCTTTGTCCCATTTTGTTTTCCTAGACAGTCTGTCATCCTGGGGTCTTTCCATCTGAGGCACCATCCAAGGTATAATGCCTTACCATGGCACCTCAAGGGCATGCAGCAGCACTTGGTGTGGACTGACAAGACTTGTGTTAGGGAGGCCCTACTAATGTAAACCAAAATGAGCTGTGTCAGTGTGTTGTCTCACAACAGTACTGTGACCTCACTGTGTTGCATAAAGTCTATGCTCTCCATTCAGAAAAGAGCTGCAGGTGCACCTCTCCTCACTGTCTGGAGCAGTGTAAAAATCCATCTGTGTGGGATTCAGGGCTGGGAAGGACTCTATTTTCCTCAGTTCTGCATTCCCCTCCCTCTCTTGTGCTCAGGTTTGGGGGTGGCCCTGCAGTGAATCATCTGTATGTGTGCTCTATTTGCCAAGTGGAGATTGAAGCACTTGCCAAACGCAGGAGAACTGAAATTGACACCTTCATCAAGGTTTGTATGGGAGGGATCCAGAGGCAATGGAAGAGTGGAGGTAGGAAATGGAAGTCTGTTGTGGACAGGTAGTGGAAAACTCTTGCCTTTGTTTTCCAGAATATGATTCACAGGAGATGGATTGTGGGGTTCCCAGTGCTGTCAGCATGGGGAGGGGCAGCTGGAACACTGCCTGTGGGTGCATGGACAAATAACATTTGAAGCCATTCTAGTCTCTTGCCTATACTAGTTAGTGGAAACGGGTGGTGGAGAGAGTGGTTGGATTGTTCAGAATAAGAGACTGTTCTGAAGAGTGGCAAGGCTGCCTTACAGCTAAAGGAAGGGGCTCCTCTGGCCTCAGCAGTGACTGAATCTTTCCTGCACTTCTGTTCTCTGCTCTCCCAGCTGAACAAGGCTTTCCTGGCAGAGGAGTCTCCAAGTGTCATCTATTGTATCAGCATGCAGTGGTTCCGTGAGTGGGAAGCCTTTGTCAGAGGGAAGGATAATGGTAAGAAGCCAGAGATCACTGGAATCTGTCAGTGCTGAGAGGTAGAATGAAAATAAGTTCATTTTTAGGTGTCCTCAGAAAGCAGTGCACCTGATGGGTTCAGCTTGAGGCTGCATGGAGTCAGCAGCCAGTCAATGTGCCTGCAGGTCCCTGGGTTGGGACGGAAATAATGAATGAGGACTGGCATGGGAAATGATGTGAATTGGGTGGCAGCACAGTGGTTCTGGACGTGTTTGTTCTTCCTCTCGCAGAGCCTCCTGGACCAATTGACAACAGCAAGATTGCACTCACAAAAGCGGGTGGCCACATGCATGTTAAACAAGGTAAGGCATGTGCTGCTGTCTTGTAGCGTCCTGAAAGGTGAGGGAGAATACTGCACTGCATCTGTGTGTCTGTAACTATGCAGTAACAGAACAAGATGGTGTCACAGAGGAGGAGCTCTCTGCACATCCCTGTGCTGACTGCCCTGAGTGCCATCTCAGTTCTCCAGTGGCAGCTCCCATGACCAACATGCTGATATGACTTAGTGTAGTAAGCCCTGCACTCCTCCATCTCCTGTTGTTGCTATTCCCACATCTTTCCATCATTTCCCTTTGTCCACTATTGTAGTGTTGCACTTGACTTGTCTTTACTCAGCATAAGCTGCGGTGCAGCTTGTGAGACAACACTGTCTGGGCTGTCCTCATTGCACTGCTGGGCAGGTGAAGGTTGCATTTGTATCTTAGTTACCTCTCAAGATACAAGATCCATTGTGGGCTGAAGTGCCACGGAGCCTCAGTGGCTTCCAGCAGCAGGTGGCACTGCTGAGGGCGGTGGGAGCGCTGCTGCTAAGGGGCTTCCTTTGGGCAGCACAGATACAGCTGTGCCCTGCTCTTCTGGTACAGGGGAGGTGGTGGGGGACGACATCCTCCGCAGTGTAATGCAGCAGCCCCTCCAGCTGATGGCTGTGTGCCTGCTTACTGCTGCTGTCCTTTTCAGGTGCTGATTACGGGCAGATTTCCGAGGAGACGTGGATTTATTTAAGCACGCTGTATGGAGGCGGCCCAGAGATTGCAGTCAGACCGAACGTGGCCCAGGTCCAAGAACTGGATAACCTGCATGGGGAGCAGAAGATCGAAGCAGAGACCTGGGCTGTGTGATCTGTGAAGGATGGGGCAGGGAAGGTACGGCACAACTGCGTGTGCGGATGGACGGGGAACCCTGAGGAGTCAAACCTATTCCTTTGTGTGGTACTCAAAGGCGTGTGCAGCTCCCACCACCACTTTGGGGAAGGCAGGTGTCCTTGGCCATCCTTTCATGAGGTTCTGGATGTAGGGCTGGTACTACGAAAGACTGGGAGAAATCAGTTTCTCTGTAATTGGTTTTTGTAGCCTCAGTGGGAAAAAAACTGGTGGTGAGATTGCAGGTGGATTTCACTAAGCCTGTGTTTTGACCTGAGCCTTTCCCTCTTCTTTGCTTACAACAAATCAGCACTCTCAGCTTGTCCTCAGTAAACTGATTCTCTGCTCCTTTGCAGGTTTTGCTTTTGGCACTTTCCTTTTTTAACCCTGTGTAAAGATAATGAGATACTATTTAGGTTTCCAGTAAGCAGCATTGCAACTAGAGAAACTTGTTTATTTGAAGCTAACTAAAGCCACGAGGTCTCCTGGTAGTTTTGTGCTGATGGTGCACAGTTGTCACAACTTCCTAGTTTTGCTCCTTATCTAATTCCTGCAACTTCAGTTGCAAGTGACTAATTTTGAAATATCTGTTTCATTCTCCCCTAAGCCCTAAAGTTACACCTTCACCTTCCTGGCAGGATTTTCTGCTCCTCGTATCTGATTTCATGCATTCAGCATGTTTTCAGAGAACAAAGCTGGAGGATGAGTTCTCCTTCCCTCAGTACTTATTTCCCCTTAAGCTCCTGGCAGCTTGCTAGATATGGGATGCAGCCTTACAGGTTAGACTCAAAGCTGTTCAATGGGCAAAGCTGTTCAATGTAAGCCCAGAACCCCTTCTCAGAATGACCCTGCTGTCAGCACAGATCTGTCCTCACATCTGTCATGAGAAACAAAGGATGAGTGGGGTCTGAAGAGGGTGACTGTTTGCACAGTCTGCTCAGGTGGGCAGGGCCCTCTTGGAGCACTGGAGAAGGTGCCTGGCTGATCAGGTGGAGTGGCTTCAGAATGAGCTGCTTTCTGCAGACAAGCCTCCACCTGTGTGCTGAGGTCATTTAGCTTTCAGTACAGATGTCCTTTGTGTAGGCAGTCGCTCATTTAATGAATAGAAATAATGTGCTCCCTCATCTGCTGCTGCTGTGGACTGTAATAACAGCCAGCAGAGAGAGGCAGGAGGACAAGGGAGTGTGAACACTAGCTATCCCAGCAGGTCTATTCTTACACAGTTCTTCCTTCACCTAAGACAAGGCCACAGCCAAACAGCGTGCACCAGGGCGTTCCAGTGAGCTTCAATGGAATCTCAGTAAGGCAAAGCTGGCAAGGCAGAGGGGACCTCTCTTGGGCTGGGGACCAAAACTGTGCGTTCACAGTGCTGGAACCTGCCTGGTTCCACAGCATCACGCCTGGGCTCGGGGGCCCATGGAAAAGAGAAAGGAAGGGAGGGCTGTGCTTTCACTCACAGAGCGTGGAGAAGAGTGCAGAAGAGTTTGAAAAGGAAAAAATGTGGCCTTCAGAATTTTTTTAGACCAAAAGATTGCTGTAAACAGCAAATCCTTCTTTAAATAAATCCTGTAAATGGTTCAGCATGTTAATTTCACTATCTTGTTTATTGGATGCCTGTATATGCCCAAGGGGAGGTCAAAGAATGAGCTGCTGTTGGGATTTCTCATTGTTCTCAGCTTTGTTCACCACTGCAGCCTTCTTGGAAGCTGCAGAGCCTGTAGGGCTGCATGTCTGTGTTGTCCGTGCCGTTCAGAGGATTGTACAGATTGTAATAATGCTCCTGTGCTTCAGTGTTATACTTGTGCTGAAAACGTGTTACAATAAATATGTGTGCTTCCAACACGCTGCACGACTGCTGCCTGCCTGCAGGGCCCGAGCATCTGCCAGCTTCCTCCGTGTTCATGGTGCTAATGAAAAAAAAACCCAAAAAACACCCAAGCTTCCTGCTGCCACGAGGCCTTGCAGTAACTCCTGAGCAGTCCATCAGCTGATACTGAGCTGGGGCAGAGGAGGGCGCCTGCTCCCCAGGCAGCCTCTGTGCACAAAGCCTTCCTGCTGTTGTTGGTTCAGCCAAGTTCACCTCAGAAAGCTGGGCTGGCTGGGAAGCACGTGCTGGGTGAGAGCAGCAGCGTGAGGGAAGCCACGTGCGAGGGGAGGAGGCTGGAGTTTCTTGAGAAGTTCAAGCTTTCTAGAGCAGAGCCTGTGCAGTTCTTGTCAGTGCTGTGTGGCTGCAGGGCTCCACACACTCCCTGCTAACACATGTGTGCGTTGCTTTGCTCATGGGCACGATGCAGCCAGCAGCACTGTGACTGCAGGCCCAGAAACACGGTGCTCTCAGTGACAGGCTGGCTCACACTGCCATGGTGACCAGCAGCGCTGCTGAAAGATGGAGGTGATAGAAATGCACCCCGGGGTGAAGGGGCTGCGGGAGACGAGCAGTGGCTGCCAGCTGGGTGAATAACACAGCATTAGCTGGAGCCTGGGCTGCCCAAGGAGCTGGGGCAGTGAGGACATGCAGCTCGTTCTCTAGCAACTTGAAATCAACCGTCAAAACTCGCATCCAGCAAACAAACGCCGTAACCTCAGCAACTGCAGAACAGTTTGTAACATTCCAGGAGACATTAACAAACTCCCTTCCCCAGGGATGGGATTATACAGCGTCTAGACAAACGCTGCACTGGCCAAACCTAACTTTTTGTTATCCTCTGTCCATTAAAATACCCAGAGCTTAGTCCTGCATCTATATTTCATTTGAAACGTGACATCATTGATGCTTTTCTCAGACCCCCACCGTAAGTGTCTGGTATTTCTGAGCACATCTCAGCACAGCTAGCTTTGGGACTCACTGTTAATGTAAGCCAGATATTATGGCTGAGCTGTATCAGCTCAGATCTCTTGCTGACTGCAAAAGAACTGTTCATGCATTGGAATGACGGAGCTAGCTTCATGATTTCAGATGCTCTGCTCCCTCCCCAGTCCTATGGAAGCAGCAGGAGGGGAGGGGGGCTGATTTACATGCTGTTCTCCTGCTCACTACTCCCAGGCTTAGACTGCAGCCTCATTCTGATGCAGCTGAGACTGGGATACACCGATGACAAATACTCTGCACTAACCTGACCCCTAGGAAGGGGAACAGCTCTTCCTTCCATGGTGCACAGCCAGCATAGTGGAACTTCACCCCACAGCTTCCCTTGGCCATCCTTTGCCTCAGCCTGATCCTGGTGCCTGTGGTTGCCAGTGATGCATCTCCACCCTCCTGAATGGCCAAACAGCATCCTGTACCTTCAGTAACACATCTGGTGGAGGTAAAGCTCAATTTCATTTTCCTCCTAGCTGCTGCTCACCTTGGCTTCAGGTTCCTGTCTTCAGTCATTCTGTTCTGTTTCTATGTGAAGTTAGCAGTGCTTCTACTGGTGAAGATAAATCAGAGGTACAGCCAGACTGATGCTCCCTCCGGCTCGTTGTTTTCCGAAAAGCACCAAGACATGGAGCACATCTCTCAGCTCAGTTTCCTCTCTGCTTTTGACATCCTTTCTAGCACACTGATAAACAGTACTGATCTGTCCTTAATTGACAGGGATGTTAATTAGTGCTGGCAAAGAACAAATGAAATTGTTGAAACAGCAATCTGACCTTAGATCTCTACAGAGCTACTTCAAGTGAAGCATCACTGACCATGAGCTGCACACCTTCATGGCTCCTGGCTGAAGCTGCTTCCAGTGAACTGAGCTAATAGGTGAAGTCAGAAAGTTTAAAATAACAACAGAAGAAAAAAAAAAAATCAACCAAAAAACCAACCCATAAAACCACACCACCTTTTTGCTAGCTGGGCAGTTTGATAGAACAGCATCTCAAAGAGAGACAGTGCGTCTCAGAGCCCCGTTAGTACTCAAACACCTGCAAATTCCTGTATGAAAAACAAAACCAAGAAAGAAGTACCATGAGAATGCCATCATTCTGAACACAGCAGGCTGTCACACCGGTACCTGGCTGAAGCAGAAGGTCGCAGCTCAGAGCCCTTCTCAGCTAGAAATGGCTGTGGAAAGGCAGAAAGGTCACTGGGGAGCTGTAGGCCCAAAGCCTCACTCTATCAGAGAGCCCCCAGCAGAGGCTTTGTCTTTTTTATGGGGAAACAAAAGGAACAAAACCGTTTTAATCTGTCCCTGCAAGATCAAAGGGGTGCAGTGAAACTGTGCTTCTGGAATTAAAGGTTTATTTAAATATGTGGATGACTTTCATTGTTACAAGGTCAATATTTGCTTTCAAATGGAAGCACTTTATTTGGTTGAATTCTGTCTCCAGAAACAAATGGGCAACACCAGAACCTTTTACATTGGCAATGAAATCACAACACTGAGATGCCACCAAAATCTAGAGATCAGTGCTCAAACACACATACACACACATATACAAATAAAAAAGTGCTCGACATCATCATGTTAAAATAGAATTTGGCTTCTTTTAGGTTTTTTGACACTTCAGGCAGGAAAAAAATAACAAACAATATGCATCAAACTAAATGAACTTCTGAAAAATACTCAGCATTAAACACAACTTTCAGTATCAGTAAATATGTTTCTTCTCTATTTACAGATGTTAAGAAAGGGCGTTAGAGACTTGCTGGGGACATCAGGGTTTTGCAGCTGTGCAGTCCCCACTTCCGGGCAGGAGAAGTTCAAGCAGAGTTTTGATAAACCAGTGCACATATTCAGTCCTTCTGCTTTTGTATAAGGTAAACTGACCAAGGTTACCCGTTCTTTACCCTGAAGGAAGGCAGCAGAATAGAGATTGTAGGCTACAACATACGCGACTGTCCATCGTTTTTCTTGTGTTCAGTTTGCAGATCCAGGCAGCAGGGAGCTGCTCACCCAGTTTATAAAAACCCCATCTGTGGCCTTTTTTATACAACTCTTTCAAAGACAGGCAGCTAAAGCTAACGCTCCTTCTACAGTGCTACTGAACAACAGACGCCGCAACTGCCCCAACGCTCCACAGAGGCTGACAATAATATACTGTCCACCCAGATTAAATATATAAAAGCAAACTTAGATAAAAGTTTGACACAGATGGCACGATGAGAGGTGCAAATGAACTCCCCTCGCTGCTGATTCGACAGTGCATCAGACACGAGAATAAAACACTGCAGCTAAAATATCCTATGGCCATTCTTGCACACTTGCTTCACCTCTCAGACCCCCAGGGGTGGCACACAGCTCTGTCACACACCTGCACAAAGCCACGGGCACTGCTGCTCTCAGAGGCTCACAGATCCGGGCTCACGTGATGGAGATGGCAGGTTGAGTGCAGAGGGCCCTTCTGGCTCCAGAAGGCCGAGGTGTCAGCCCTGCCCGCAGCGCAGGCTCCACTTCGGTCACATTAAAACATAACCTGGTGCTGGTTGATGCTTGCAGGCTGTAAGCAGTGCAGTACAGCGGCTCAGGACCGACTGAGGGGTTTCTGCTATGGAAATTAAAAGCGGGTATCTCAAAGGGAAAGGGACAAAGTTCTGAAGACAACGCTAATTCAAAAATGACTTCATCCCGAGTGAGGAAGACCAAGGCAAACCCCAGCATGGAGAGCAGATGATTCTGGGACACGTGCCTGCATGCTGGCAGCAGAACACCACGCACACATCTGCAAACTACGCCTGTGAGGTTTCATCTCAGGGTCATCAGCCACAGCAGCTCCCATACAAATTTTCCTCCAGTTCTGGGGATGTTACAAGAGATGCTGAAGTTCCCTAAGAGCAAGCAGACTGCCCCAAACGATGGGTTGGTTTAAGGATAGGCAAGGTTGGCTAAGGATAAGTAAGACCCTCAGGAGCTACAAGGAGCAACAGACTCTTACAGGGCTTAACCAGGTACAGGATTACTGTGACAACTTAGCAACAGTGAAGGCTCAGGGAAACCAATGCATTTGTAGTACAGAGATCTGGAAAGCAATTGACCCCTTTGTTAGGCAGCTTGGGTCATGCAACGTATTTGGAGATAGAAGCATGAGGTGACCCAGTGCCGCAGCGCTTCTGCTTCAGATAAAACCGTGTGAGAACAGGATGGCTGAGGGCTGGCTTCTGGGCCAAGGTCCAGTCCATGACAACGTGGGAGAACGAAATAGAGTGCAGTTTTTTTCTTTTCTCCTTTATTTTTTTTTTTTTTTCTAAAAAAAGTTCTGTTATTCAAACGTTAACTGATGAGAACGCACAAGAGGTCATGCAAAAGAAGAAGGTAGGTCTGAAATGCTGAAAAACAAACCGACAAAAGAAAACTGCAAAGAGATTAACAACGAGCCGCAAAATAATGCGGCCCTTGGGAAGGTGGGCGCAGGCAAGGCAACAGGGCGAGCATGCAGACTGAAACAAGAGCAAAATGGAGGTCTTTGTGATGAGCAGAACGGGGCTTCAAACCAAAACGCCGGTGTGTGTGTGTGTCTGTGTGTGTGAGGGAGAGGAGGAAGAAAGGAGGGGGCAATAAAGGGGAAGGGGCGAGAGAACAAGCAGGAAAGAAAGTGTACATACGTGAGCTTGAAGGCTTTCAGGCAACAGCAAGGTCATAGGGATTTAATACTTGGCATGAGCATCAGCCTAGATTTAAAAAAAATAAAGGCTGAAAAGTATTAGTGACTTTTTTGTGGGAAGAAGAATACTGAGTGATGCATGTGGATCAAGTTTAATATCTGCCAATTCAGAGTCCTGTCCAGCTGCTGTAACACTGTCCCCAGGAGCAGCTTACCATGCGTATGCACCTCCTTTCCAAGCTGGTGAAACTACCTGCAGGATTAGTGCTAAAGGCACCGTGTGAAATGCTGATGGACCAGTGCATACATTCAGATGGACTGAGGGACAAGGGAGGACAGAGGACAGACCTGCACATGCTTGGGACTCTCCAGGTGCCCTTTGCATCAACGGGCAGCCAGCGGTTCTCTGACCAGCACTGGGAGGAGCTGGGAGGGGAAGTGCTGGTTATTTTGTTTATGGAAGGGCTGTGCCAAGCTGGTAGAAGAGCAGGGAAGGCTGGTAAGTTAATCTGAGCCACAAGTAGCATGCCATGGAAAAGAGCAAGCGTCTGAATGATACTGGGATGGAATTTAGGTCTGAATTTTTCAAGTGGGAACTCCAGACAAGAGTGGGTGTCTGGCTTTCCATGGGTATGTTTAAACTGCCTGCAGGGTAAACAGACCATTTTGTTTCTCCTTCTGTGACAAGCTCGCCCCGAGGTTCTTGCACCAGCACAAACACCTTTAGGAATCTAAAACATAAGAAAGACAAAAAGAAAGAGACTGGATTAGAAAGAGACTGGAGAAAAAGGGTTCCCTTAAGGGTAGCACTACCTGCAGGAGGTTAAAGGAAACCGAGCACCTACAGGGTTACAGAGGGTTAAGCAAAGCTCCTGAACTCAGGCGTCCTTCCCACCACTCGGTCACCATTCACCCTCAGCCCTTCCTTCCAGGAAGCATCGCTGGATCACTGCTTTCCCCTGGGAGAAGGATGTCAAACCCAGGAGCAGCGCCCTGCCAGCACTTTCTCAGCACAACAGCAGAGCAAACAAACAGCTTTTTCCGTTTCAGTCTGCTAAGAGGTACTGTATCTGTTCGAGTGAACGATACTGAAGAATAACAGGAAGCCCAAACACAAAGAATTTGGCAGATGAGCCCAGACCAGCCATCCCCTACACAGCAGGCCACCAAGGCCCTTCGCTCTTAGGGGAAGTGAAGAAATAAACAGGTAAGTGAAAGTCATCTTAGCCTCTGAACTCATGCTTCGTCACATCCCTGCAGCCACAGGCTTCTGGCTCACGGTGAGCTTGCTCTGTGGTCAGAGCTATGATCCACAAGTTTGCTTTGGTTGAAGAGACTGCTTTACGGAGAGGAATAAAGGATGAGCCCAAACTGCCCTCACACCTGTGATGGGGGGACGACTTTCAGGTGCCCTTTCTGCCCGCTTCCACAGCAATAATGAAAGAAAAAACCTCCATGTGAGAGCACAAAAAGAGCTTCCACAGAGCCACAGCAAAATATTCTTCCTGAAAAACAATTAAGGTACCTCTGTGTGGGAAGCAGGTGAAAAGCAGCTCTGGGCCACCTCCTTTCCATTAACAAAGTCAAATTCAAACGAATAGCCATTAAAAAAACCTCACAGGAATGAGAAAATATAATGTTTATTAGAAGAAGACACCGTGGTACATGAAGCTATCAAGAGATTTCTGACAGATGACGACTCTTTAAAAAATAAGACTAGAAATGGAACAACCACACTGGCCAGATTTAACAAACTGTAACAGCAAAAGTTCCTATGCAATTCCAACCAGATGCAGGCAGCTGAGGAACCACAAGGGCTTATCAGCATAAGGACCGAATAGTTATCAAAACAGCTACGTTAAGCAGAACAACAACCTATAAAACCATTTATATTTATATATATAAAATGATAAAAACAATTTAAATTCAAGTAACTTTAGTTTTTAAGTTATGTTATATACATATTTTTAATACCAGGAGAACTAAAGACAAGTATTTAACACAAAGATTTTTTTTTAAAAGCCACAGTCCAGTTGCTCATTAATTACCAGTTCCTAAAGGATTTGGCAAGCATTAAATAATCAGATACATCCTAGATCAAAAGTGCATCAGCATGGTTAACTTTCACCTATCGCTCTGTGCGAGCCAAGGCTGCCTGCGGTGGTTCCAGCAAAGAGCAGAGCACTGAGCTGCCCACCAACCAGGGCTGTTTGTGGAGCTGGGGGATGCAGGGGGAAAATGGAGCAGACACAGGCAGAGGAACCGCCGTGCTCTCATGGCTCCAAACTCATTCCTTGTTCTTCCCCAGAAGCAGAACTCTGCACAACAGTCCCTGCCACTGCGCTCCCCCAGCAGCCAGCTCCTCTGAGGGCAGCAAGCGTGGCTTCACTGCTGGGTGCCACCAAAGTTTATCTAACAATTCTTTCAAAGTTCTTCTGTGTATCACATTTAAAAGAGGGCTCTGCTCCCAAGCAGATTATGAGGTACCACATTTAATAACACAGGATGGGCAGCCTTGAGCACAAAGGTCCAAACGGTTCCAGTATCCACAGCCAGCAGCACCAGCACCTGGCAGAGCAGGAAAGCCCTGCCATGATCAGCTACACCAACAGAGCCCCGAGCAATGCAGCAATGCTCCTCCTCATCCCCCAGCAGGGAGAGGTTGGCACAAGCCCCAAAGCACAACCACGTATCTGACAGATGCAGTTCTCAGTCTGAACGCTTTTAGCACTTCTAACAGTCTCCTGAATGCATCGCAAAGGGAATGAATTGCGTTGGCTCCCACTGGTATCAGGAAGGACAAAACTGCTGTTTACAACTACAGTCATGCCAAGGGGCAGCGCTTCCATCCGCAGCGATGCACATTTAAATTGCAAGGAGAACTTATACATGCATCAGCTGAGCGAGTGGCACCTAACAGAGTCCTTCATTGATGGAGACAAGCCACGTGCATTCATCTCTTCTAAAGAAAACCTTCTGAAATAGATCTCTTAAAACAGCAGTAGCAGCAAACCCGTAGAGCAAAAGGTGAACACAGGCCTATGCAAACCTACTCAGAGATTTTCTGAAGTGATTTGTACTCATCTGGAAAAAAAAAAAAAAAAGGCAGAACAAGATAGACATTACCTTCTTTTTGTGACAGGGTTTGCAACACCCTCTGGCTGGAGTTTACCATGGTAAACTTTACCAGCAGCCCTCAGGCAGCCCTGAGCTGGCTCACGTGAGCAGCACATGCACAGGGGTGGCTGCAGCACACAACTTACCTGTCCTACCATCCCAGAGGCACAGCCACAGCCCGGGCCTTTGCTTGGGCACCTCACCTAAGTGCTCTTTGCACAGCTACACCGAGAGCTGCCAGCTGCTCCAGGGTCTTTTTGAGAACAGGAATTGAAGTGTGTAAATGCTTTAGCGCTGTCATTTTCAGGAAAGTTGTGGTTTCCAGGTTAAATAGTCAGGGATTGAATAAAGTCCTTCTACAGCACACTAATATCAAATGAGAAAACTGCAACTTGCCACAAAGTTTGCCTTCTAAATGCAGCAGCATTTCCCATAAATCTTTACACAGCCTCTCTGAAGTTTTATGGCAAGTTTTCCATTTTAAAATAAGTAAATCTCATAGTTCATTTCCATTAGATAGTCACAGCACAGTTGATTTCATTCTTAAAGTCCAGCAAAATTAATGGAAAAAACAAAAGATCTGAACTCCTCCCAGCTGTGTCAGCACTCACTCCCAGCACTGACTGCCCTTCAGCATCACTCAGAGAGAAGCGTGCCGAGCGCCATGCCTGCTACTTCTGACAGATGGAGATGCCACAGCAGCTCAGCTGCTTCAAGCAGCCTGCATTGCTGAACACCACATCTTCCAGCAGAGCAATAATGCTGCTTTCAACCACTGCCACACACAGCGGACACGATCTCCAAAGGAGGGAACACTGAGTTATGAGGTCTCTCATTCTGTGCTCTCTGCCTTGTCCTGAACGTGAAGCAGAGAAAACAAACAATACAAACCCACCTTTTAAAGGTTAACCAAGGGAGACAGGGGGGCTGAGTTTACTTTTGCATCTCAGCTGACTGTATTTGCCAAACATAAAACTACTATGGCAAAATCAGACCCTAGACTTCCATCTGCAGCAGATGAGGCACGCACTGATTAATACTGAACCCAGGAAAAAGTGAGCTGATCAAATTGTAGCATTTGTTTACAGAGACAGCTCTCTTCTCTCTCCAATGTCCATAAACCTCTATGAGAATGGTTCCCTTTTCTTATAAATTGGACGAGGCAGTTTGTTTCACATCAAGAACTTTAAGGTTCTGGAAACACAACGATCTGAACAATTAAATGACTGCAAAAGAAATGCATTAATTATTTAACAGTGGACTTCAAACATATCAATTTGAAACAGACCTAAAACTTCTCAGTGAATTATGTTACCAGGTATTTACATGCTAGCATGTATTCTACCCAGTATTCTCCTGTATGCACTGCTTGCTTACAAAATACACCTATTTGGGAGGAGTCAAAAGGAACTGAGAAACAGAAGACCATCCAGTTTAAGCTCAGAGTGCCTCCATTGACTGCATTTCAGCAGAAGACCCATTAGTTACGGGTCATCAGAAAACCTGTACTTCATCTGAAATAGCAAATACAGCCAAAAGACCATTTTCTGAAATGTATCAAGACTGGAAAGAATAAAGGATTTTCCTTAACGTCGATGTTTAAATGATTGATCAAGGATCACAGAGTGCTGTGTAGAGAGGCTTTGGCAAGACTTCTGCTTCCCCTTCCAAACACACTAACTAAATGATGAGCAGGTTTCAGTTCCAAAGGTCCACAGAACTCATGAGGCTCTGAAAGCTCTGCCACGCTGAGACACAAAACACCAGGCTAAATATCTCCTATATAGCAGTGCACTGGATCAGTTTGGGACAAACTTGTGAACATGTCTGAAATACCCCCAGGATATGTAAGGAAAACCAGCAGTGTTTCCAAATGGCTTTGTGTTTCCTGCCCTAGATTGGGTGTGCAATGGCAGTGACAGTTGAATGAGCACTTACTAGGAAAGGCTGCATTTCCCCTCTACCACACTAGCCTTCTCTGACCAACAAAAAGCATGTTTTGCAGTACAGCAAGCCATATTAGTCCATGTATGACATAACGCAGATTGTGGCACTGTACAGACTTTTAAAAGGCTCTGTATGCAACGCAAAGTTGCAGGCTTGGGTATCTCTGTGAAAGCAAGTAAAGTAATAATAATATTATTAAATATAAGTCATAGCACCTTTGGCATTTTTGTCCAAATAGACTTCAACATAAGACGTAGGGACATAGCCCTCCTCGTCTTCGTTCCTTCGGATTCGCGTCCACCCATCACCTTTGTCTTCTTCTATTACATACAGCATTTCTCCTTCTGCTACAGAAATTGTTCCTTCATTCTGACCTGAAAGACAAAGTAACAAGGATGTGAAGCTGCCCTGCACAGTAAGAACCACAGGTGGAGTAGGAGATGTTCATGGCATCCTTTGTTGCATCACTAGAATGTGAACAAGAATATATGAGTCTGGAGACAACAGGCTGCAATCTAAGAAGGAACGTGACCTTGATGTAGGAGTTGCCATAGGAAATGCCAGCAGCACCATCAGAAAGAAGTCGTGTTATCATTAACCTGAACCTCACAAATGTTCTTGTAGCTCATGTCCAGCTGTTACAGCTCCTCTATTGGAAAGCAGTGGTTGCAGGCCAGACATTTAAGTACCATAGGCAGGCTAAAACTGTAAGGCATTAATATAACATTAATAAGAACTTAGCTGAGCATCATAACCCTAAGTTATGTAACCCTTACATAAGTTGGTCCTCACAGCAGAACTCCCAAACATGTAACACATTTTTCTACCATAACATGCTCAGCTGATAACACAGCTTAAGCTTAGCCCCCCCAGCTGAAAAATTCTCATAGGAACCTTCAGTAAGAATGGGATGAAGTACACTGAAGGGATGAAGTGCACAACATAGAAAACAATTTTATTCCCTCACTATTTCTCTCTACCACTGTAAGGATGCACTGCTCTAGATTTGGCTCCTCTTCCTGCAGAAGCCCTGCAAAATGCAAGACAAATCCCTGCCCCAGAGCCACCAGAAAACAGAATTGTGCCAAAGCCTCACTCACTCCTTTGTCTATTTAAGTGCTGCAGAGGTTAAATGAAGGTTTCCCGCTTGTCATAGGAAGCAAACAAAGCAATAAGTAAAAGAAGAGTAAAGACTGAATGATACCTTCAAACGTATAGAGAGCTTTACATGTTCCTATGGTTGGTAGTGGTTCTTCATCGTCAAATTCATCGTCAAAATCTGTTGCAGGTACTTTCATCTCAGTCTCCTGACTTTGCTCCTCTGTGTAACTGCCATCTGGGCTGCTCAAGAGAGGAAAATACAGAGCAACTATAGCGACCAGCCTCAGGAGTGGGGAGAGTGGCTTGTTTACCCAGCCCTCGAGGCAAGGTGAGCAACTCCAGCTGGAGCAGCTCAGCAATTCCACAGAACGGTCAGGACAGGCTGTTACCATTAGCAGCTGTTGCACTGCGATGGTCTTTTTTCTCTCCATAATAAAAAGAACCTATCACAGTTGCCTTCACAGCAGTGACTGCAGTGGCCATTATACTTAGAAAACCAGCTCATAAAGTTGGAATATTCTATAAGGCTAAAACTAGTACGCAAAACTCATCACAGAGCCCCTGCCTTCATCCTGCTCACACCGTCCTGAATACGGCAGAGCAAGCTTTCCCGGTGGTGCAGCTAAAGCAAGCAAGTAACCAGCCCAAAGGCAGCAGCTCTGTACAGATACTGTACCTCTCCCGGTCCTGTGCACAGCTGTTCACTGCTGAAGTGTTCTGGGCTTCGTACAGCCCGCTCTGCCGCCGCGCCTGCTCCGTCCGCGAGGGCAACCTGCCCTCCACCTCGGCCAGCCAGCCCTGCCAGTGAAAAGCAGCAGCGTCACGTCACTGGAGCTTATGTTCACTACAGGACAGAACTGCTCCTCCAGTCACAATGAAGTAAGACGCGCAGCAGCTCACGGTAGCCCCGGTAATAGCAGGAGAAAAGCTAGGGAGGCTTTCATGTGGGTAAGCAAGCAATCGGTAGTAAAACACATGACTGTAAGGAACAACGTGAGCAGGCTGTACATCTTCGTGTTTGTGGCCCAGCTTATAGAGTGAAGCCTTTCCTCAGTCCTATAATCCCTCTGGTGTTAATTGCAATGGGATACATTTCTAATGGATCCTCGTGTTCCAAATACTGCTTCATGCTTTTGAGGTTCTGCATCTCTAAGAAGCTTCCTGTTAATGTTACTGTTCCTTAAACATCATCTGATGGCTTCTGTCTTGCTGTTAGACTTCGAATGGTGTTTCCCACTTACATCCCTCCAATTTTCCACATTCATCTGTAGTCAGATGATTGTCATAATTTAAGCAAGTATCTGAACCTCTCTGGGCAGTCTAGAGAATCCTGCATTTTATCTCCTCCTCTACTTGGCATAGATTTCTGGGCAATTTAAAGAGCACAGCTGTTGGCTGACAACCACAAGCAACGGTGCTTATTTATGTTACAGAAATAGGCCCAAAGATCTCAATTAATGTAAGTGATTAAGTAGCACTTCTCCATACACAAAAATGGATTGAAGCATTTTCTTTCTATCTGGAAAAGCACGGAAGCACTTACTTAGAAGTGTGCATACGCTGAGCTACATCAAAGATGTGTGTACTCATTGAGACCAACATCACATCTACATCCCTCCCCATACCTCAAATTTCTGCACTTCTAATCGTAGCTTTTCAATGTTCTGTTCAAGTTCTGATAATCTGTGGTCCACACTCGCTGCGTCTCCCATCTGAGGGTTCTTGATATACACGTCTTTCATTTTCGTTAAGGCATCTCTGAGAGACAGAAGAAAAACAAAGTTCCTAAATGAATATCATCCCAGTTTTGGGGGGAGACAGACAAACAGTTGCATCATTCTTCTCCATCGTGGGCTGAAATCCAATTGAGCAACTGGGACAAAGAGCTGAATGCAGACATAACAGTAACAGAAATGGAGTGATAACCAAAATCTCTCACCCTGCCTGTTGCATTTTGCCTTTTGCAAAGCTGATAGTTTGTAAGATATTTATTTCACACTGCTTAAAAGGAAGCTGAATCCAGATGGTTTGCATTTGTCGCAGCGCAGCAACAGATGGACCTTGGCCCACATAACGCGACCCCGCATCCTGTTAAGCTACGCTGTATTTTTACCAGACTGTTTCTGGGGGCTGTGTTTCATATCAACCCAGATGCCAAATGCCTACTGTTTCAGAGATGTTAATATTAGGGCCCACTACGATGAACGCAGTACCACAGGACCAATGCTGATGCATCAGATCCCTTAGGGAAGCCTGCAGAGCTTTCATTGCCAGCAACGCGCTGCCTTTGACCTGAAGCAAGTTGAACTTAAGGAAGAAGTTAAATGCACTATGAGCGTTTCAGAGCTTAGAGATGGATGCACTTATGAGCTGATTTCCTGTATCCCTGCCACAGCCATTCAGCTTTTCTCTAGGCATTACTTGGGGGGAACAAGGTTAATGGCAGTCCCACGACTCAAGTTAGCGCTCTTTATATTTTGGAATTTCCCACCAAACTCCTGACAATTGCAATCCTGTGCCTGCTTTTGCTTTGTGCAGAGAAAATGAGAAAAAGTGTGGGTGGCAAGGAAGTGGGACTGCTCTGTGGTTGAAACCCTAAGGGACAATATTGCAAACATGTGAGTCACGATGATTACTGCTCTTTAACCCCTACTTAACTGCTGCTGTTAATTCCCCAATCGCATACTATGGTCATTTTAAAATAGCGTAATTCTACTCAGATTTCGTATCAGATTTTAACACGGGGTTACCTCAGAATCAATACAGAAGGGTAAATCTGTACAGAAAGAAATGCAGTTACCACAGAAGGAAGAGCTATGGAAAGTAAAATAACCATGTGCAAACTTCCTTTCTCATTTATGATATAAGTGATGAAAATAAAACAAAATAAACAGATGAAAAAAGTCTGCCAGCAAACCACAATTAACAGGTTCTTCAAAGCAATCTAGCAGAAAACACAGGCACATCCATGTAAATGTGAAGCACTGTTTTGGATGGACTAATAGCAGTGAGGCTGAGTCTTAAAATCACTCTGGAAAGAAAAGTTCTGCTTTTTTGTGTGCTGAATTTTTAATGCGATTGCAGGAGCCAGAATGTGAACAAACACTGAAAGCAACAAATACAAGCTGCCAGAATCAATAGAAAGCGTGTAACTAAAATGGTCTTGTTCTCAACCACAGTGATAAACGAAGCCTTGTAGAAAAAGCATCCACAAAAGCACTGGACTCGTATTTCCAGCTCCCAGGAAATGCATGCTACAGATCAGAGCCTTAAGATATACACCAAACAATCAGCACTTTGGACATTAGCAAGCTCACAACAGCCTCATTTGCTGGCATACGCCCTCGATCACATTTGCCCATCAAACATTTGCAGGTGATCTGCTTAGTGTTGAGAGGTTTATGGCTGTAACCCTGATTCAGACCATGTTTACATCCTGTAATTACTAGAACCAACCGAACAACAAGCAAACAGCCCCCCCACCATCACACCTGATTCATCAGCAACAGATCACATCACACATACAAAAATATCTGTGTATCCAACAGCAATCTTCGTCTTGCCCATGACTAGACTGCTACTTCCCTGCAAGGGTGCTCTGACTTACATCAGCCAAAATTAAATAACCGATTGCAGAAGACATTTTTAGCAATAAACAAACTCTGCCTCTTCTCTTGGAACAGCACCTTAGAAAACACCAGAACCTTATTTTTATCAGTTCTTATGTTTCAGTTGATCTACTTCGTTTTCCACTGCAGGAGTTGGCTTACCTTTGATCCATCTCCTTCTGAATGTCTTTGTTCAGCTCATCGACTTTTTGCTGAAGTTTCTTTCTTCTTTGTTCAGGTGGGAGATTGCTGAAGTCCTCTGGCCCAGCTCCCTGCAGAGTGGAACGGAGGGGGGAAAAAATAAACGATCAGAGCCTACATGAATCCTTCAAGACCACATTTAGAAAATAGCTCACAAATCTGTGAAGCAATCGCAATGGTCTGAAGCATTGTTATCATTTGTGCTATGAGTTATCAGCCCCCGAATGGTTAGGAATCAGAATGCCTAAGAAACAAGCCCAGGACCACTTCCTTACCAAGAGGCTAAAGGGAGATCAGGAAGAATGCAGGAATTCAGTGGCAAAGCTGAGAATCTACCTTTAACCATAGCTAACACCAGATTTTACTTAGCAGGATCTCATTCCATGGAAAGCTAATTTTTCCTGCTTTCCCCTACTCCCCTAGACACAGCATCCCCCTGAAAGCAGTTGCTAGCTTCTACTCCTGTGTCATAATCACGCTTCTTGAGCACACTGTTAATTGCTGGCCTGCTCTCACTCATGGGTGTCCAACCTTCTGGCTTGCCTGGGCCACACTGAGTGAAGCAGAATTGTCTTGGCCCACACATAAAATGTAAAAAACAGTTGATGTGTATAACAAAACTGCTTACATTTGTTATACTTTTTTAAATTAAAACATTAAAAAAAGAGCAGCAAAAATGAAACTAGTGGGATATTTGACCTTGTTTTTGTGAAACTAATGCAACAGCCTGGTTTGATGGAAGTGGTTGAAGTTCTTAGTTCTCAAGGTGTTTGTCCAGATTTTCAATTATTACTGTCCCTATGCTTCATCTCTGATCACTCTAGTTTTGTATAGCAGGTAGAATTGCAACTAGTTGAATCACAAAAGAATGAAGGTCTTGTACACAATCTAGAATTTGCACATTTCTCTTGTCTTGGCGTTCACTTGTTTCATGTCCCATTTCTAAGCAGAAGTACTGGCACACGTGTAAAAGAAAGGGACAAAATACAAAGCTGAGCACCCAAATTCAACAGCCCATCTGCTTACTGAAAGGCTGCGAGCCACGCTGAAACATCAGTTCTACTGAAATGCCAAATCTCTCTCTTAGGTGAAAGTGATTTAGGGGACACTTTGCACAGACTGCCCACGAGACCCCTCCAGTTCCGTGCTGAAGGCACACTCTTTCTTCTGCATTTGCAGAACGTGCTGTTTGTAACGGAGGCAGGTGGGTGTCAGAGGGATGGAGGACAACTCCACACAGCTCACCTCCTGCCCCTCCTCCTGTTTAATTTCAATAAAGCAGAACAGGTTGGTGTAATGAAAGTGCTGCCATCTCCATGTTCAGTAAGAACGAACACACGCCTCTCAGCCTGACCTCGTGCGTAACAACACACATCAGTGTCCATTCTGTGAGACAAAGGGAAAGCAAATCTAACACAATGCAAGAACCAAGTTAAGCTAATTGTAAATCAGTAGCCACGTGCAGCCCTGAGAGTTCTGAATTACATTGCTGTGCGTGGCATAGGAGATTTCTGTTTTAATTCATTCTTCAATGCTGGCAGCGTTTGCTTTGCAGTAACTCCCACATCACATTAGGCTGCTGTAGTATATTTTAGTCAGCCTGCATGCAAACCCATACCTGTCTTTTTAAGGCAAAGCGTCTGGATGTAGGTTTGTAAATAAATGAGCAGTTAACAGAAAGACTACATAAAATATTCTCTTCAATTCTATCCAGAAGAGAAAGAGATGCTTGAAAACATCCTCAGTTAGACCAGATGTATTCAAAGCAATTTGGAAAAGCTCTTCCTTTTCTATACTTCATTTCAATTGACAGCTCTCGGCCAGATTAAATTCAGTATTTGTGCCCACAATGCTTCAGACCAAAGCAGCAGTGTTGTGTAGAAATGCATGCCTGAGACTGGGTGAACTCACAGAGACTTCATTCCATGCTTGGTAACTTCCCATCTGAACAGCAGCTACAGGTCCTCCTCCAGCAGGAAGAGGCAAGGAACAACTTTTGCACATGGTAGGCACATTTCATGCTTTCAAGCAAAAGATGCTGGAATCATCTCTCAAGCTGTAAACATTGCACATGTTTTCTAGAAATACACATCATCTTGATTTGTGCAATTCTTGGGGGAAGGCCAGGTCAGCTGTTTGTCTGGGGAGGATATATTCCTACACATGTGAAGGCTTAGCTCAGCTACACTACACAAAAACGAGTGGAAATTCCTGGTGTAAACACTTGGGACTAATAGGTCAATGGATGGCAATAGCCAGAAGAAGAAGGTTTCCAAGTGAGCCAGAGGTTTCCACCATTCCCCACTTCTACCACAGGTCTTCACAAGTGCAGTACTGCAAATGAAGAGCAATGAGTGACTGCGCTGTGCAGGGCAGTGGTAGGGCCCCAAACCTCTGCAGGCACACCACAGCTACCCCAGGTAGCTTCCAGGGCACACAGCTCTCCTCAGAACAAGCTGTTAGGAACAGGTCCAAGATGATAAATCCATGGACAACGTGTATGTAGGGAGGGTTAACAGGGAAGGAGCACCTAAGGCAGTGACTGGTGAGGAAAAAGAAAACTTCCAAGCTAATGCAATTAAGGAGCTGCAGTTCCTCTGAAGCTCTCTGTCACCAGGCACTGTGGCTCTGGAATTCATGCATGAACTGGGGCAGAACAGCTGAGCTCCCCCTGGAATCACAAGGGGCAAAGGAACAGCAACGATCTACCAGAGACATACTGAGGAATGGCACATCTCAAGCAGCACAGTGCCTGCAATACCAACTTCAGCCCAATTTGCTTTCCCAAATAGGTCCACCCGTCCCCTTTCCAACTCAGTAACACGTTGCCTTACCGTAGCTCAAGCAACCTTCCCAGCTGCATCCGAGATCGAATTTGGGGCACATGTATATATAACAGCATTTGCAAATTCAAATCAGACTGAGTTAACCTTGTTGGTTACGGTTTACAGAATTTTAATTATTATTAGTTATTCTGAAGGACTACATAGGGCTGTAAAATGTAGGCGACCATGGTGCAGATTGCCAGTAAACACCTGGACACAGAAAGCAAACTGTGGCTATGTTACAGTCACACCAAATACATGCATTTCTCTATGGAAAAAGTCCAAGCAGATCTTGATTTCTTTTAACGTCTCAATTTATACTTACACAGTAACAGAATTACTTGATACTGTTTTTCTACATTTTCATAGCCCTAGATTACAAAAATGAAAGCTAAACTATGTATTAGAATTAATTTTTTAGCAGCTTATTAGAAAGACTGAGTTTTGATCACCTCTATTAGACTCCAGACCTGTGTATTCAGAGTTATCTGATAAACAGCAAAAAAGCAAACAAAGAAGAAACGAATTAACAATTTCAGTGTCATGTCATACGTGGCACAGTGCACATTCAAACACACACAGAGTTGTGATTAAAACACAGGACAGGCATGCTGAAAATGTGCTTACCAGCTTGAGAGAAAGCTTCATGTAAAAAATGGAGAGATACAGGGTGGGGGGAAAAGAGAAAAAAAAAAACAACAGAGCATCAGTAGAAGAGGAACTTTTCAGAGCGCTGTTCCAATAACATGACACACATTCCCCTCGCTGGATGGGTAACACTGACAGATCTGTGCAAAAGTTCACAAGAGGGCCCAGCAGCACTGGGCAGCTGCCATGGCCTCGCCTGGAGCAGAGCTGGGAGCGCTGCCTGTGTGCTTCTGCACTGCGGGCAGAGCTCTGCCTGGGCTGCCTCAGTACTGCTGCTACGAGAGGGATTTCCTCGTTGAGTTTTGAATTGCAGAACAAAACAGCTGTCAATGTGTGCAAGTCACTTCAGATCGAACATGTGCTGAAATGCAGTCACGAGCATCAGCCCCTTTGTGCAGGAGCAGGGAAGGGCAGCACCTAGCTGCAGGTAGGGAGAGGTATGGCACTGCTCCTGCTGCTAATGGCTTGCTGGGGCCTCTGGTCATTTCCAGGAGACAAAGCCCAGCTCACAGGCATGTGTCCAAATGACTGTGCTCCCAAATTACCTCCACTGCTGCACACAATGCTTTCTGGGCAGTCACTTAAGCCATTTGGTGTTCTTAAACAATTCATACAGATGCTTATCTCAAACTTATTTTGGCCACACGGTCAGACAAGGTCAGGACCAAGAATAAGGGGGAAAAATCTCTTCACACCAAATTGATTCTGTGGCAGCACAGCAAGACGTTATTCAAGCTACTTAAATGATATACATGATCCAGTCCTCAAAGGTTAGCACATCCCCTGGTGCAGAGCTAAAACATTATCTTTTAGCTAATCAGGGAAAGGAAGAGAGTGCAAAAAGAGAGCTGTACATTAAAAAAATAACCTGCACAGCAGCACAGCTTGCCTCTGTGCTACATCACTTACATGTTGGGTTCTGAGCAGTGCTGGAGGGCCTCAAACTGAAAGGTGAACAAATGTGCTCAGGCAGTCCACCACCAAAACTACCAAAGCTCTCTTCCAGTGCTGGAAGATGTCAGTTATGTTATTTGCAAGAGATTGGAGCCTACCAGTGCCTTTCTGCTCCGTCCCAAGGAGCACCAGCTAACTGCTGCTCAAGGGACAAAGCCAGACTAAAGGGGGAATGAAAACTGCACCCAGGCTTCCAGCAGTCCTCGCTGTGACTGTGCTACCAGCTCTGTGGGCTGGTGTGCAACGAGCTTCTGAATGCATAAATGCATAAATGCACGTGCTCTGTATCAAAGACAGCTGACACGTGAAAATGGGGAAACATCTCTTGCCCCAGGCCATAATCTCTTGTCAGACCTCTGCACACCTTGCCATTCAAGAGTTCTCTAATAGCAGCACTGACAGCTCCTGGATGCAGAGCTCTCACAAACAGATGCTCCGTTTTTAGCGAGACTTCTTTTGAGATGGATTTAAAATAAAGGCGGCTCAACACCTGTGATGTTTTTGACAGCCTGCTCAAGAAACACTCAATTTTCAAATACAATTGTCAATAGTTAGCAGAATTTATGCAGTAATACATGTCAATAATTCCAGGATAATGTATAGCCTTAAAATTAATAGCAAACTATTCCATCAGAACTGAAACATCACGTGACAATGCAGCAGTTCAGCTTCCCTCTGAAGTTCATTCTATCAGCACAGAAACGCTCAATAATGACAATGCAGTAAAGAAATTTGCTCTCTTAGCTACGAGGCCACTGAAAAACCAAACCAAACCAATCAATTTGAGAGAAGAATCGCAGGAGGAGGAGAGAGAATGAGCTAAAATATAATGCAGAAGATATTCGGTGCAGGCAGCTTTTGTTTGCATATTACCTTTAGCATTCCTGTGAACTTTAGCATAGACATGATCAGCACAAACTGAGATCCTACATATATACAGACAGGACTGATGGTGCAGAGGAAATCTTTACCTATGAAGCACTCTATAGAGGCACGGATGTATGCTACATGCGCTAATGTCTAAACACTAGGTCTAAAGGCACTGCACTACTGCAGGGAACCATCTGCATCACGACTATTCTGCTGTAAATTCAGCAAATTTCAGAGATTATACACATCGTATGCCCAATTCTTGCACTGTTAATTAGGTACGACAAAAATAGAGAACTTATTAAGAGCATTTCCAAAGAGAACATCGGGGATTGTTACAGGCATCACGAGTAAAGCAGATCACAGACAATGAAATGCTGAAATAAGTCGTATTCCCAGCTTTCCATTTCTGAAACGCATTGATAATTTTACATGACAGTGATTCAATTTCTGTCAACAAATATAAGCAGACTGAAAGTAAATCTGCATTAAACATTCACTGAATAACTGCTTTTGCCCATTCTGTTGGGTTTTCACAGTGATAAACTTGCTCACAGCTCCTGGAAATGGAGCGTTTTTCCCCCTCAAAACGATCAAATAAATCACTTTGATACAAAATGAGCAGATCTGTTTCAAGCTGCCAATTTAGAACAAGTCTTGCAGGGAAAAAATGAAGAGCCTAAGAGCCACAAGCTTCAATAACACATGAGAGAGCATGAAAGCCAGCAAGTCCATGTGTTATTGGACAGTCACAGACAGACACTAACCTCACTTACAGAAATCAGGGTTGAAATAAATCACTGCATTTCCAGCCAGCCCAAAGGTAAATTTCTTTCTCAGTGCTCCTGCTGCAATCCACCCCCTGCAATGCTTTCGCTGGGTATCAGATTTAGAGGTCACCAGCATTGATCCCATGGGCTGTCACTGTCACAGAGAGCTCAGGGAAGTTTCTCAAAGCCTCGCAGAGTGCTCTGCCACCACAGCAGGGATGTGTCCCTGCAGCTCATACAAGGGGGGTGGCTCACGATGCTCAAACTGCATTCATAAAGTAATTTGGAATAAACGCAAGGAACCCCTCTGGAGCACTTCTACGTAGAAGAAATTTGCTGTAAAAGCAGCTCAGCTTACAAGCTAACAAATACAGAATATAATTTTGAGTTTTCTGTTTGTTTTACAGCCAAGCACACTTTAAACAGCTCCAAGAGGAGCGTGAATTTCAGCATTTCCAGGCCTAGCAGACAAGTCTCTCCTGCACGTAACACAGTTGGCTGCAGCTCGCCTCTCACCAAGCCTGCAGTTTCTTTGCCACCAAGCACATTTCCACAGCACACTCTCAGGGTGTTGTAAGTGGGGTTAGCGACTGTGCAGCAACGCTATGGGCTGATCACACCATACGTGGACTTACAACGTATTCCCTAGCCTCAATGGCACACGTGGGTGTCCCTAAAGTCCTCTTCATGAGTTCTTTGTGAATATACAAAGACTGTGTCTGCTGGTGAGTCAGCAAGAGAAAACACATGCGTTACGGTGGAGACCAGCACAGCACCCATCTTTACTGCTTCTGCAGCAAAAGACAGCTCGGTGTTTAATAGCCTTTAAGTGCAAAGTGGAAACTTGCTAGATGCTCTGAGAGCATTAATCGAGTTCAGCACTTCTGTAACACTTAGATCTCATATTCTTAAAGGCTAGCTTAAACATGCCATGCCAGATCAAATCTCTCTGCTAAAATAACCTTGGTTTTCCTGAGCCCACCCACCCAAGGCCCGGTGTTTTGGCACACACACACTTGCATGACAGCACAGAGCATTCCCTTGGGCAGGGAACACAGCAGGTGAGGAGCTGGTGTGGTTTGGTTGGTGTTTCTGCACAATCACAGCACAACCAGTTCATGGTCTCAGGGCAGGGCTACAGGTGTCAGGAAAAAGTGCACAGTGCATCACAGAAATGAGACAGGATGGAAAGGGAAAACATTAACTGATGCGAGGGAAATGAAGTTACACTGCAATGAAGTCAACAACTTCCACTTCAAAAGGAAACCACAAAAATCCCTCCATTGGACCCTATGGGGCTGTGTGGGCAATGACAGCAGCATCTGTGCCTCTGCTCCCAGAGCCACCTCCTGTTTGAGCACAGCCCAGTGTCCCAGTGATGACATGAAGCAGCTCAGCTCAATGTACTCAAGGGTGTAAGTTCTACCCTGGATTTGGTTAGTTGAGAAGTATTGCTCTTTAAATAAAGGTGCTGATGTTACTGCCGGTGTAGCAATAAAGGAAAAACACAAAGTTAATTTCAACTAGCAGAATACTATGTTTCCTTTGTCCTCAAAATGGAATTAGAAAAAGCAGAGCAAGCATAAATGAAATTATGACTTATGTAAGTGGTTCCTCATTTTTGTACTCTTCTGGATTTTACTTCCCTAAAAAGGCAGAGCTGATTTTAAACAGACTTTTTTTTAATTAAAGAGTTATTAGAAACAGTAAAAAACAAAACCCTTGTGTAGACTTTCACCTCTTTTAGCTCAGATCTTCTGTAAGCACTGTAATGGGTCTTAATGATTCCTCGTAATGGACATCTCTGCTTTTGGGGTTAGAAGAAAGCAAGTCCGATGAAAATAGGAGAACATGATTAGAAAACCACAGACACTGACAACGTAAGGTCTGTTGTTTTTCTTTCAGACAGACCAGGATTTCACACTGGCAGTGCTCACTGATACTGCAGTTGGTGCTTTAGCCTCACATCTGCCGTTCAGTTATCTGCTTCCTTTCCTGGAAACGAAACTCAATGGATTTTTAGATTGAGAGCAAAAGTGAAGGCAGATTGCAGGACATGATGTTACACACACAACTCAGTCACCAGTGCCTTGTCCGCTTTAGCTTTGTCATCTCTCTTTCCAAATGTAACAGAAGATGCTAAAACAAAACTTGGGAGGAAATCACTGGAACACTCTGCCACTCACTGCCATCTCCAAAGGACTTAAGGAGGAACCGTATGGGGATCACTGCCTCACATTCCAAGGACGTTACAGCAGGTAGTTCTGCTGTTTTCATCCCATTACACTTCTGTTATCTGCTAGTTGTGTTCACATGAAGTACTTCCTTGCCACGCTCCTCTTCCTTAAACCAGGGACAGAAAGGAGTATGATCCCATGTCCTCTGAATTGTTACACAGCCTTTTGCAGGCGTTGACAGCTCAGATTATCAGCAAAGCCAGGAAGGACCCTCTTCTTGACAGTTTGTTTGAACAATCTAAAATCATCTTAATTACTTAAGTACTTTAAATCTCCCGTGGCCACCTGTACTGCAAGGTGTTTGGCTGAACAAAACCAGCACAGAGGCAATATTCAGAGCAGATGAAATTGTTCTGTGTCAAAGCCAAACGTCCATTACGTTGTACTGTTCTGTTGGCTCCCTGCACGACCTTCCCAAAAGTTGCTTTGCTAATGTATCCCTGTACAGATCAAATACTGTTCTGCACAGACAGCTCCTCCCTACCTCCTCCTCTCTCATTTCTTTGCTAAGATCTCAGTGCAGCATTAGCAACGTTACTGCTCATGAACAAAACTCAGATGTTCTCGGATCTGGCAGAGGGACAATGAGATGGAGAGGAACCGAGAAAAGGAAATCTTATCAAATGTAATATTGTAAAAGCGGAATTAACGACATTATGCAGCTGCACTGAGCATAAAGAGGGCCGCATCAGACAAATGACAATAACTCATTTCTCATCTGGCAAATAAATGAGATTGGGGTGCGTCTGGTTAGAATTTTGTTTTCGAAGATCATGAAGCGCTTCCATGACCTTTCAGTCTGACGCTGCGTGTAACAAAAATCACCAAGGACCTATGAGACATCAGCGGCGTTCTCAGAGCAGACAGAACGAGCTGCCAGCTCTCAGCAGCCTCTCCTCCTCCGTGCTTCTAGATGAACTAAGCGGCCCGAATTCGTCCCTCTGGAAAATGCCACGATGATCTGAACACTGGCCTCCAACTCTGTTGGATGAGTCAGGCACTAAAACTGTTTACATACAAACATCCTGGTAGCTAACAGGGGAAGGAAATGAAAGAGAAGGAGAACACAGTGAAAAAGGTTCAAATGAAGATTTAGTAACAGCCTTCCTTTTTGCATTTTTAATGAACTTGTCAGCAGAAATTAGAAGGATTGCAGAGAAAGCTAGAGGAAATTGTTCTCATTATTTCACTTCTCAAACGAACCAACTAAAAGTAACACAGTACAAAGCACCTCTAAGACTGGCTCAGACTTCTCAGACAGCACATCATATTATGTCACTTTTTCAGGCAAACATTAAAAGTCATAACTGCTTGTGAGGCCAAATAATAAAAAGAGTTAGTACATTTGAAATGCAAGCTCATGCATTGCCCAAGGAACTATAAGCTGGTATTTTTAGAGTGAACTGGAAATATTCAGCATTATTTTCAATAATCAGTTCAGTGAATGGCACTTCTGGAGGACTGGGTCACAGGCTCAGCTCCCACCTCCAGCAGTGCCTTTCTCTCCACGTGCCTCAGTGCTGCCCCACACAAACAGGGCTGCCAGCTGCCAGCCCCTCCAAGCAGTGCAGAGGCACCTGCTGCTATAGAAGCAGGATGGAAAGGCAATTCCCCAATCCTTAGAAGCTTAAAAGAAGAGATGCTGTGAACCAAAATGCAACTGAGGGGAGAAGGCATTTACCAAACCTCCTCAGGACAACTTAGAAACCAGCCGCATCCCCACCAGAAAGCATCAGAAATGGGAATTTTTGGATCCTACACTGAATACATCATGAAATGGAAGTTCCTTAGAAAAGAACTGAAAACTGCCCTACATTAAAAAAAAAAAAAAAGAACTTTTTTTCTTTAAATTTACTGTCTGTAACCAGATGAGACAAAATACTGTTTACAGCAGTGTTTTCAATTCTCTGTGACTAAGCACTGAAGTCCCACTGAAAGCAGCTCTACTGCTAAACAACTCCAGTCCTCGTTCCTAAATGTCACTGCAGTCCCTGGAGCAGAATTTGGGCTTTTTTAAACAGTTGCACTTCCTCAACGTTTAAAGGTGTTTTTCAGTGCAGGCTGTAAGGTGCTGCACAGTTGTGTCTCCTTCCTGTGATTTTTTTTCAATAATACTTTTAAGGACCCAAACCTCCGAGCCAAAGCATGAGCAACTTCTGAGTACAGCTGTGCCACATATGGGCTTGCAAGAAGAAAAAAACATTCTCTGCTTTATTTCAGGAGAAAAGTATGGTGGACTTGCAGTGTTGTGTCACAAGAAGCTGATTTAGCTCCATCTACACTCAGGTGGGTCCCCCAGGTCAGCCTCCAGCCTCTCTACAATGCAGCAGCACCCAGCTTGCTGCTCCAGCTGCTGGCAGGAAAGGCTCCAACCCCATTCCCTCTAAACCTCCCACCTGTGTTTCAGAGCATGTCTGTCTGACCATCAGCTCTGCACACAGGATGTAATTTTGAACCACGTGCACCACAGCACAGGGAAGTGAAAGTCAGGTCAGGCACCAAAAAAATCCATTGACTTCATAGAAAATGCCAGAAAAAGATCTACAGTTCTGAACAGCGGTGTATGCAGAGCTGCTAAATTCATGGCTTGTGACCTGTATGTGAATATTGCTTCCAGTTCAGCTGCTCTTTCTAAACATTGGATAACTCTCCCTCCTTCCAAAAATAAGGAACTTAGGGTAACTTCTATCAGAAACTTTTTTTGTGGTTTCGCCGTGGGATTTTTGACTGCAAATGACTTCACAGGTTGGGATTCCTTGGATTTGTCTGCATGTTACGGTAAAACACAACGGACTCATCCACCAAACAAAACAAGTTCTTACATAACAGAACGTGCAATATAAAAGCGCCAGGAAGGAAGAAAAGAAAGAAAGAGAGAGGTATCCAGAGGAGAACTTACCCCGCGCTTTAGGCTCCTGAAGCAGTGGATTTTGGGTTTGGAGGTCATGAACTCGTTGAAGCGATGGGAGAGGGGTTCCTTTTGCTGCTTGGGAGACTGGGGGCCGTTGGGAACAGCAGAGGGTGAGGCAGAGGCAGGGGGAGGAGGAGGGGGCTGATGGGGGGATGTTAAAAGGGACATAAGCTACGTATAAGAGATGGAGAAGTGACAGAATAAAATCAAAATAAAAAGATAAAACACAAAACGAAAATAAGCATCAAAACCAATATTTGAAATTCAGAGAAAAAACAATTAAATAATTAAATATTAAAGGCCATGGTTCAAGAAGTGGGGGGAGAAGTATTTAGAGTTGTGTTAAATGAAGGTGTGATAAAATTGAAGTTTTTAGTAAGTGATGCAACAGAAGAGTAACAAAGCGTTTCGACGGGAAGCTCATGCAGACTCTTCCATGCAGTGCTATCCTACAAACTGCCCTGCTCTGCTCTGTGGACAACTTGGAATAATGCAAATGGATAGAGCTTACAAATACCTGCATTTAAATGGATCAGATAATGAAGGTACCTTAGTGCCCAGTAGCGTTTCTATTATCTGGAAAACAACAAACCACATTCCTTCCTGCTTTCAGATCATACCTCAGCAACGTGCATCAAACTTCACTTCTACAAACGCTACAGATTTGCTCAGGAGTTGGTCTTTTTTGTTTGTTTGTTTTGCTTCTGGCTACACTAATGTAAGCACCAGACAGCCAGCTTCTCTCTTCTACCAGCAAGAGGAATGACCCATTTTGATCAAGTAGGCTTTTGGACTGTCAATGTGGTCAGTAAAAGTGGTTTGATAAGGGTCAGAGCAAGGGTGAGATCGAAATGTGAAGCTGCTCTGGGCTTCCATCAGTGTTTCTGTAAACTGACAGCGCAGTCATCCTGACACATTCTGGTACCCTCAGATGTACGGTGCCATGCATTATGGTGTAGAATATGACAGTGAAATGAAAAAGGTTTGATGGATACGTAAGTTAACGCGGTCTTTAAAAAGTCAACTGCTCAGTTAGCTGTGCTCCATTAGTTATGCTACAGAAGAAAGAACCGCAGCAATTCCTTGCTTCCCACCACCCAACTGCAGAACCCGAAGCACAGACTGAGGAGGTCACACAAATGAAGTCAAGGAGTTTTAGAAGTGTCAAAACAGTAATGACACATTGAAGTAACAGTGTTAGTTAGCACACGTGACACCAAGTAAGTGGTATACAATTCCTTCTGAGTTAGGAACAGAAATGGACCATGGCAAAGACGTGACAATTAAATTAATATAAAAACTGCAACGTAATTAAAGAAATTACAACGAAAAAACTTCAAAGATATATTTTAAAAAAACCTTAAGTAACCAAAGACTACAACAGAACACCATACTAAGACATCAGTCATTAACTTTCTGAAACTAAAGTTCTCTTTAAAATCTGTAACTGCCCAGATCTCTAGATAAAACAGTGCCTATTGACTACACGCATACTAGCTAACACAAAGCTCGTGTTTGCAGGTCAGTACCTTATTTTTCTTGATGAATGGCCATAACTTGCCCTTGGATTTGCCACCAAACTTCGGCTCGTACTTCCCATCCCCTCTGGAGTTGGAAAGGCTGGATTCGGAGACAGTGCGCTTCATGGGCTGAGTGAAGTCCTCGAAGTCAACATCTCCTGGAGGCTCAAAGCCTGATTTAAAGGCTTCTATTACCATCTGCGAATCCTGAAATGGGACAGATCAAGAACAAGGGCAAACACCTCAGATGAAGGCTGTCATCACACTGCTTCTAGCAGAGCAGATCAAGGACAAAAATTTGTTTTTCCTATGGAGGAAAGAATCTTTAAAGGGACTGGTCTCATCCTGGCACATAAATACTCATCCTGCTCCCAAGTTCTGGAAGAGTTTCTCCTTCTGCTCCAAGATTAAGGCATGCTTTCTTGCATCTGTTGTCATTCCCACAACGTGTTTTAAAAAGCTATGCAGAGCATATTATTCCACCAAAACAAGGCACTGCACCATGTAAGACTGAATGCTCCCAGATACTACAGCCATACACTGCCTGTGTACTCTCTGCAGAGGCTTTGCTTTTTTTTTTTTAATGGAAGAAAAAGATAAACCATACAAGAAATAATATATAGCATTTATCCTAGTCAAGCCCACATACATGATTAATTATATATAAATGCAGACTTGGACTTAACTTGCCAAAAGCATTTAGGTCTAATGGCCTCAGAAAAAAAGTTCTTCTGAGCACCTTTGATCTGTATGACTTCTCAGGAAGGAAGCTTTTTACATTATAGTGTTCCAACAGTTCTTACTCTAAGATCATTAGGGGAACTGTGCACAAAGATCTTATTAGTTCTCTAGAGAAGGGCATCATCATCCTGTTTGAATCAAAGAACTTGTTGCTTTAGAAGCATTTCACAGCTTCTGCTTACATCCACAGGTAAAACTGCATTCATGAGAAGTCCAGTGGGATAAGCACAGATTCAGAGGCCAGATGCAACTAAGCAAAACACAGCTTTAAGAAAAGCTTTGCAAAGGTATGGTGGGGAACACCTAGCAAAGTAAGGCTCAAAAACCTCACTCTATCAGGTGCACTGTAGAATTCAGATACAGCTGGTAAAGGGGGTAAAGCAACACCTTCTCCATTAACTCATCCCAGATTGACATTCTGTAGACCTGAACCTTGAAGAGAATTTTTTATAATCATGAAGGAAGAAAGAAAAGACAAACATACATGAGGTTACATGAAATCCACTGCTGGTATTTTATCCCATGCCTAAAGCCTTTTTTTTCCCCCCCCCCTCTCTTTTTTCCTCTGTTAATTGTACAGCGCTCCCTCTATTCAGTCAAAACATCCTTCCACAATGATTGAGCTCAATATAAACAGCATGCTCCACATATCACAAAGAGATAATGTCATAACAGGAACTCCTAAATCCGTAACAAATTAATTCTATCTGCTGCTGGAGTAAATTCTGCAGAGGTTCACTTAGCAGTCACTGCAGCCCACCCTCGTAATGCGACCTCTGTGTGAGAAAGAATACATTGAACAGGAGTGCATCCAGAGCTGCAGCAGGAACACAGGGCTAACCTGTGCTACCAGCTATTCCAGAGAGCTTCTATTGCTTACTGGGAGTTGTAAGGACTTCTATGAGGGCATAAAGCAATTCTGCTTGCACAGTTGCAAATTTCCTAGCTAAGCCTGAACATTTGCCCATTTTGCTAGTAGGTGTGAGGCAGAACTTTGTCATTTCTAAGCTGCAGAGAATAATGAAATATTTTCCAGATATCATTCTGGTTCTCAATGCCATCTAATGAAAGAGGGGCCTGAAAATGAAGTGGTCTTTGAGAATTCTGCTGGCAGCTATGGATAGCAGGGCAGGCAGAGATGGCTGTGGAAAGGAAGCCTGCTGTTGGCAGCCTGTGCTTCCAGAGTTTCAACCTAACTGCAGAACGACATCTTGACCTACTGCTGTGCTGCACAGGTCTGATACTTAATTAGAGTTGTTCACAAATGCCATGGAAACCCCTTGATTGGTCAGCATGGTAATAAGTTCAGGTAGGTACCCACATGAACTGCAAAGCTGTGCTTTCATTTTGTTTTTCCTTTTAAAAATACTGATGTCATACCATCAGCTGGGAAGGTTTTAGGGACAGCCAAAAAAAGCTGCAGAACTTGCAGGTTCTTACATCCTCCCAGCGAGGGCTGACTCAGTTTGGTACACAAGGTAAGGCACCAGAACTGCTGCTCTCTCTGTAATTATTTTCTTTCTGACAAACGCATCCTCTGAACTTGCTGTGGCTGTTAAATTTAAAGGCCTGGTTTCTGAACTGAAGCTACCACACCAACAGCACAGCTTTCATTTACCTTCCCCCTTTTTTCAGCAACTCTGCACATGATAGCTGGTAGAACAAGGGACAACCAAACGAAGAACACCAGCCAGGAGCCGTGTGAGAACTCCAGATGCTCGCTGCATTTCCTCACCATCAGTGTCAGAGCTCCTACATCTCTGCTTTGGTGATGCTGTGTACTTTTGTTTACAACTACCAGATCCCTGAGATCTCCTCCCAGCTGGGAAACACGTGTCAGTGTGAGCCCAGAGCTCCACATCGAGCTCTTCCTGCTCAGCAGGCTCTCGGTATTGCTCACCATTGTACTGGTTTTGGTATCACCAGCTGTCCTTGCGTTCGACTTGCCTGGAATCTGACCTCAATTTCAAAGCTGACTGCAGCTCAGATCTAGCTGACTTTCCCATCCAAACAAATTCAGGCTTGAAAGAGATGAGTAAAGGAGATAAACTTCAATTGAAATCTTTCAAAGAAAAGAAACTCTTCTGATAGCAGTCTAAGAGCCAAAACTGCCTTCTTACAGTTTTAATGTAGAGATGGGAAAGGTCTGCTGGAGCGGTTTGCATGACTGGCTGAAGGAGAACAAGATGTTAAACTGCCACTGCCTGCAGCTGTGGCTGCTTATAACGTGGTAGGACACAGGAGCAAGTGTACCACTCTTATTAGAGTCAAGGTGAGAAACCACTGTTCCAGAGACATAAAGCCCTCAATGATATTTTAAGACAAGAAGAATCCTTTAGGCACACCAGTTTCCCAGACAGAACAGGCTAAATCTTTCATCACTGTTCAGCTATAACAAAAATGCAGTTAAGTACATTTTTGTCAGTGTCTGCAGAAGACCCCTAAGCCATCAGTGCTCGCAGCTCCTTTTTCTAATGTCACACTTGTGCACGTGAGCCATCAGTCTGACACATTTGTGTGCAAAGACCAAAGTTGAGTACAAAATGCATCAAATGCTCAGCGTCAGTGGTTTGTGAGTTTCACTTAGACTGTAACTGAGGATAGGAGCATAGTGTAAGCACAGTTATGAGTCTCTCCCCGGCGATTTTCACCATACAGCACCAAGAGTTGCACCCCCAAAAAGGGTACACTGTTCAAACACGGGAATTTGTGCTCCTTCTCCTAGCCCAAAAAGGAAACAGTAACTTTCAGATTCCTTGGTTTCCCATGCTGCTCTCTGGGAGAGCAACCGCCGTGCAAAAGCAGGGGATTCATTTCAAAACCTCAGCCTCAGGCTTGTGCTGCCAATTAACTGCAGGCTCTGGGCACTGAATAGCTCAGAAAAGATTCCAGTGAAAAGCTGCATGGGAATTTCAAACAGACAGCGAGACACACGCTGTTTGTATTTGAAGCACTAATGCGACCCGTGAGAAGGGCAGAAAGAGCAGGCACAGGCTTCATTTCCAAAGGGAGCAGATCGTTCTGAAAACAAAATAGAAAACACATTTGCCCTTGTGCTAACCGTGCATCAGGAAGCACAACTGAGCTCCTTATCAGCCTCCATCAGGGAGGCTTATTTTTTGATGTTCAAAATGAAGGTTTACCAGCACTCACGTACAGATTGCTAGCAAGCCTCAGTTCTTCAAATGAAGAATTTAAAACCAAGTAGAAATTTTGCCAAAACTGTTGTAATAACTAATGAAGCCAACATTTTAATTACTTCCATTATTAGAAGAGTACAGAATCCATCTGAATAAGAATTGGTGGTGATTAGATATCTGGAATAATGCCCATCATTCTCCTTATTCTGGGCAGAATTCTAATCTCCATTAACAATTATTTCAAGAAGTCATTATCCTATCAAAAGGAGAGAATATTCCTAAAAGAAAAGAAAGCGTGGCATTTCCTGATGTTAAGTAGATTTAGGGAATAATCTGCCTCAGACAAAGCAGCCTGGGACAAGAGCCCATTATTTGTTCTAGCTCTATGACTATAAAGCCCTCACACTGCAGCTTGGACCCAGCATTGCAATCTCTGCGCACGAAGCCATCAGTTCAAAGATGACAGTCAGCAACACAAGCAAGGTAACACTTACATTCTTGTGATCAACTGATTCTGCAGCCTTTGTTATTTCATCCAGACACTTCCCAATGATGGGGATCACCTGGCGGTCAACATCTGCAAAAGTTTTCATGGATTCACCTATCCTCACAATTCTTCTTTCCTCCATCTCTTGTATTTTCTGAAACACGAGATTTCAGTCAGATCACATATATCAGTATAGATCACATATATCAGATATCAGTAGTCACTTCACAATTGCAAACAATTTTTCTCCCTACTGTACGCTGGCTGCTTTAAAACACAAGGTTTAAATATATATTTTTAAGAACAGACAAATTAGGACAGCTGTTCTATCAAGGCAGTAACTGGCACAGTTCCTTCCAACATCTAAATACCATTCTAGAAGCAACCTGTGTTACCGTGACAGGGAATTTATCAATTAGTTTTGTATGTTAAAAAATGCTGATTTGTCAAAATCCCAGCTTTAGACATTTTAAGAGTGGTTCTTAAAGCTGTTAACATAACTTCTGGAACAATGAATTCTCTTTCATTTTCTGCAGGACGTTGTGAAAGATCTTATTTTCATTCCACTGAAGAGGTTTATTCCCTTGGATTTTTGATTTCCCCTTTTCCCCAGAAGATGACTTCTGGGTTACAGGCAGCCCTACACACCATGCTGCTTACACGTGTGCTTCTCAACATATGCCCCCTGCCCCGCAGTGGATTCAGTGTCACAATCTCCAGCATCTATTGCATGCACCTCTGATTTGGAACAGAGGGTAAGTGGATGTGGCATAACATTATTAAGAGATTATAATAGCAGGATACAGAAGGGCTTGAATAAGAGCTGCCTGCTTCACGTAAGACTGCAGGAATCTTACAGAACACCATCAGCCTAAAATCCTCATTGCCTTCATTAATTCACAAGCAACAACAACAATTCAATAGTTAAAGGAAACAAATCCTTTACAATATATCTGCTATTTCAGCAGCTAATAGAAAGCACCAGAGATTACTTGCTGGTTGGCAGTTAAAAGGATGTGTGTGCACAACTTGCACGCTCACCTATGAATCACAGCATTCACTGCATTCAGTGTTAAATACAAGTACACTGGCACACTTTTATATACAATGCCAGAGATGATTTATCTGAAGATACTGGTTTGAAATACCATGAGCAAAAGAGAAGGTGTCCACTTATGAATAAGAAAATGCCTATTTGCTATGCCAGTATTAGTTATTTCTTATCAGATGATAAGCATGTGACATTTCCTCTCCTTAAAGAGGGTGCATGTTCCTCTTCTTGACTCTTATGACCCATTACAATGGAACAGTCATTTAGAACTTCTGTTCTACAGCATTAATCTCTCTTTGTTCAGCCAAGCACACTGATAGCTTTTTTGTTCTCTGCCTGCTGTCTTTCTTCAGGCATCATAAGACAGTCAGCAAGCTTCCTTAAATTCTCTGACACTCACTATTGCAGAATTATTGGAGTTTAAATTTAACATCTGCAAAGTCTGATTTCAAAACAGGTTATAAAGGACCACGAAGCTCTACAGATGTAAGGACGCCCCAGCTGCCTCCTGCTCCAACAATGCAAATAATGCTCTCATTCCCCAGCTGCACAGACACAAGAGCTTAATACAGCAAGACTGTGAACAATTCCAAAGACTATCGTAATCTGTCATGACAATTCATTGTTGCCTTCCTCAGAACAGAAGGGCAGAATTCTTCATAGCTCTCCATCTCTCGTATTGGCAGACTGCATACAATCATTGCTACGGGGGACAAAAGTTACCAAACAAAAGGCAAGATCCAAGAACTGAGCCAACAAGCAACACATCCCTTAGCTTTTACCATGAGAATTTGAACTTCTCTAGAACGGCATCAGTGAGCTTTACCTGGAAGATGTTTGGTATGTGTGTGTAGTAATGATCGTGCTGCTCACTGTTGAACTTCTGTAGAGTGGAAGAATATTCTGCTTTGCTGTCTTCTGCCATTTGATGTCTCAGCTGGGCTTGCTGTCTTGCCTAGAAAAACAAAGTCAAAAGAAATTTTTAACATATACCACTTGAAACTGAATGACATTGTGCTCCTTGTATTACCATCCTCACAAGTGGGCAGCACAGAAACACTGGCATACGAGCCTCTGAACACTTCCACTTTTGGCTTACTCTTACAAACCATTGTGAACCAGCATGAGTCTGCAGTGTGTACTGCTGGAATTCAATTCCCTTTCTTCTGCTAAACATGGCAGGGCTTTGCCTCTCTGTCAAACTGGCATATATTCCTGCCTATTCCTACAAGCCTTTAAAACTCCAAATTTAACTCAAATCGGTCAAATTAGCACACACAAGGCTTGTTTTCCTACTTTGCCTATGAAGTGATAGCTCTCACAGCCCAGAATGAACATCTCTAGACATTTGTACCTTCACAAAATAAACCTTCTGCAATTGACCGAGCAGAAGGGAATGCCAGTTTCCTCTGGCTAGCACGTGGCCATTGATGCTTACAGCTGCTACCCTTTTCTTGTGTTGCAATATGTTCCTTCTATGAATCATTCTGCACTCAGAAACAGCTTCTCTCCATACTACACGTGAAAGATGGCACCAAATTTGACCCTCCAGGTTCCTCCTTCAGGGCACAGGCTTTTTCAGGACACGTACAGGCACTTCTTGCTCCATCCTCTGTTGGATGTCACCTCTTTTCTTTAACACACCACTTACCTGCTAGCAGGACCTTCTGGAGATAGCGGGGGGACAAAACAAGTACCTGTCTCATTTCACGTGCCTCAGCCAACATACTCACAACACAACACCTCAATTCACGCACCCACTGTGCACTCTGCAAAGTCTTATCTCCAATTCCTTGAACAGAGCTGGCAGAAATTATGCAAGGAAACAGGAGCCTGAGGAGCAGCTGAGACACAACTCCTTCCTATTTTTACCCATGCAGATTTGCTTTGCTACCCAGCATAGCAGAGCACTGGGCAATTACCCTCCCTTCTCTGCCTTGAACAATCTGTCCCTGAGTGACCCTCTCGTATTTTCAGATTTTTCTCCTAACAATTCTACTTCCTAAGGCCTTCTGTTATCTGCTTCACTGCCCAACGTTATTCCCTAGCTGACTATCCCATCTGTTTATTTTAGCTGCCTTTTCTTTCCTGTGGTTGGCCTTCATACAGAAGCTCTTCCTTTTCTCCCTTTTCTGTACAGCTCCCGCCATCACTCCCTACCTCCAGTCACTTGAGCCTTGAGGTCCCTCTCATCCCTGTTCACAACTGGCATCCATCCATCCATCCATCCATCCATCCATCCATCCATCCATCCACCCACCCACCCACCCACCCACCCAGGCTCACTGGCTCCCATGCACCCCCTCCATCTCGAATTCCACCCTCAGCCCCAAAGAGCCTGCTGCATGACTGGGGATGAAACCCTTGCTGCAGAGCCCAGAGCCTGGCCATTTGGCTTTGCAAACTTAACCCATCCTGCCCACACTCCTTTTTCAGGCACTTATGGTTTCCTCACCCTGTGCTGTCTACCTTGCCATGGTAGCTACAGGTACTCAGAAGCATCAAGTTTTGCTCCCTCCCCCAGGTTTCTGAGAAACCTTTCCAAGAAAGAAGACAGACTGCTTTAAAAAAAACAAACTTAAAAAGATTTTTTGCTATTTCAGGAAATACAGTGCAACAAATAATTTTAATGTATTCTGAGAAGTGGGCTCCCATTGAATACAGTTCAGAGTGGGGTTATTCTTTGAACTATTCCAGGCAGACAATAGTTTCCTGACAATAAATCCATGAAATACCAAATCATGGAACATTTTAGTAATCCTAACTGGAAGCGAACAAATTCAGCCAGAAGGTTTCAAATCTCAGTGTGCAAATAGGCTTCCCTTCCATCTGTCCAGCTCACACATCTCACCTACTAACTCATTTTACTCAATACAGTTACTTTTTCTGTGAGTGCTGTCAGCCTGCAGTACTTTCCTAGATCACCTTTCACATTCTTCCTACAAAAATAATAATCCAAGCACAGCAACAAAATGCTGGGCACTGAATGCAAGATGAAGCGGCAGCATAAAATGGGAAAGACTGCAACTATAATTAAATAAAAATGTCTGATAAGGAAAGCTTTCAACTTTTCTTGTTCTCCAGGAGCTTCAATTGCCCACCAGCTCCTGCAACAGAAGTATGGGTAACATTGACCTGCTGCAACGAAATCCCAAGGAGCCACAGCAATCATTGCTCTGCCCGAGTGCTCCGTATAATTCATTAAACCTTATCATCCACACACTCACATAAAGCTACATTAAACACAACAGAAAACAATACAGCCTTGTGTTACAAACAAAAACACACCAGGAAAACAAAGTCAGGCACGGAAAGGCTGACAGATGTCAGAAGAGCCCCCCAGCTTCTTCCTCAAATCCCAGCTGCTGGAGATTCATTTGTGAGGACCAGTATCTTGGTCTATCTAAGAGCAACCCATTGTTTGAACTGACTTCTGTGGGAGGCCCAGTCCCACTTACACAGCTCTCTTTATTTAAGTAGCACAACTCAGGGATTTGTCCCTTGACTCTGTTGTTGAAACCAAAGAACAAGGACTTTGCTATTACATATTCCCAGGCAGCCCCAGCAAATTCAGCCAGAGTTCTTCCTCATGAGCAACCTCACTGGTTGGGTCTGAGCAAAGTCACTCTGAGCAAAGTGCATGCAGGAGGAGATGCTCTGTTTCCAAAACTATCTGAACTGGCCCCAAATAAGAGAAGGCAGGAGATGAATAAGTAAAATTGGGTACAATCCAAAACCACAGATTTTTGTACGAGAGCCCCAGTGACGTTTTGTTTCTGCTGGCCATTTAATGCATTTGGCAAGCTTCAAACAGCTTAAATACTTTTCCAATGAGGTATTTAGGTTCTTAAAATAAAAATATTTTTAAAAGTCTAGATTTTTTTTTTTATTACTCCATTTGAGTATGTCATTTACTCTAACATCATCACTTCTAGTCATAAAATACAATAGTTAGCTCTAGATTTCTGTTTTATGCTGAAGCACGATGATAAAAAACGAGTTGATGACCTTAAGCTCCATATTCAGTGTAACAGATACAGCAGCCTGGAGCTGCAGAGTCACAGGAGCTATTTCAGGAGTCATTCACAGTTGAGGCTCACAGAAAAGTATGTTTTTGCTTTCTTCACTGCCTCTTTTTGCATGCATACAGCATCAGAGATGCTTCTCAGGCATTAGAATTAACATTAAAATGTCTACTCTGAGTGGCGTTCTCAGGAGGAAAGGCTTTGGAATACCAGACCTTGCTCTCAGGTAGGAGGATGACACTGTGACGCAGCTTTCAGTTGGCTCACTTCTCTTAATGGGGCTGGGATGATGGAGCAAGAGCTCAGCTTTCCAGCACCACACGTGAAGTCACCATCTCGACCAGACTGCCAGCTCACTCCTGATCATAGCAGAATTAGGGCTAGGGACTCATAATGCTAGGGGAAAAAAATCCCCTCTTGAAGAATAAATATATAAATGAATAAACGAGGTCGCTTACAGCAGCATGAAAAAGTAGAAAAGAAGCATATCCATTAAAAGGGTTTGGGGAGAGAAGAAAAGCAGCTTGCTTTTCTTTGTGAAAGGTGCTCAGATTCTGTGCACGTTTGCTAAATTCACACCCTTTCCTTTCCCCCCAAGTGGATCTCTGTACCACCTTTCAGACCCAAATAAACACGTGCAGCCTATATGAGCACAACCTCCCTTCCAAAGTCTATTTTTTCCTCAAATTCTTCTCTGAACTCAAATTGCAGCAGTGAAACCCAGAGGTCACAGATGCTAACACGCATCTCATGAGGAGGAGCACTCCTAAGGATGAAGGACAGCCCAGCATCTGCAGCACCATTAACCTTGCAGCAAGCGTGCTGGTAAGCTTCAGGTTTCCACTGTCATGGCAATTCAGATTTAAACACAACCTCACCAAAGCAGTCTTTTCTATAACTAAGAAAAACAATAAGTAAAGGAAGCATAGGAGAAATCTGAATCTATACATACACACACATACTTTCCTGTCTCCAAAACAAAAAAGAATGAAGGATATTTTGCTGATAACAATTTTGTAAGACGCATTCCTGAAACAGCAAGAGAGTCAATGGCCACACTGTCTTTTGGGTTTACACAGACAAAAAAATGCAGCTCCTCTAGGCTGCCGTGGTGGGAGTGAGATGAATAACTGAAAAGGGCAGAATAAAGCTTTGGCTGCTATTGAGCTGATCCGCACTGAGTGGCACAGTTCAGCTGCTCAGCTGCTGCTCTCTCCAGGTTGGCAGTTTCCAGTCAAAGCGCTGGGGCAGCTTCGCTTTCTTCTGCCCCCTCTTTTTCAAACACCACCAAACCCAGACAGCATGTGAGATGCATCTCCGCCAAGCCACTGTCTGCCAAAATCTGTCTTTGGGAAATCCAAGAGCAGACTGAAAACGCAAACACAAAAAATCCACTCCTCTTCCACTGCCCAATCCCTTCAAAAATAAGTTAATGATAAAGGCAGACTTGAACAACTTGACCAATTTCAGGAATGCTCTCAATAGCTCACAGATTTCTCAGCTGCAGGCTCTGGCCGTCCCTGCCCAGCTCACACTGCTGCTCTGCTGTGAGCAGGCACCAGCACCACCAGTGGTAATGCTGGCAGCATTCATAGAAGCATTAATAACAGTGGGAATGCTGCCATAGGCTTGGACACAGGGCCAGGACTGCAGGCTTAGATTTACATAGCCTCCAAGTCAAGCTCCTTTGTTTACTATTTTACAATAACCAGTTTGGTCTCACTGAATTGACAAGCCTTGCTTTCCTGAAAGCAAGAAGGCAGAATGGGACATGCAAAATAACAGATGGGAAAGGACAAAGACAAGTCCCTACTTTCAATGTTAAAAGGAGTAGAAAAAAAAATCTGACAACTCATGGATCCTTGAAAACCTTTGGCTGAGTAAAGTATACAAACGAGCAAGGAGCTGATGTAATGGAAAACCTTCGATCAGCTCTCAGAACTGTTATCTTATGAGTTTGCAGGCCACTTAATTCTACCAGGTGACAGCAGTGCAACTAATAAACACGGAATGGCCTGGGTTGCAAAGGCCCACGATGCTCATCCAGTTCCAACCCCCTGCTGTGTGCAGCCCAGGCTGCCCAGAGCCACATCCAGCCTGGCCTTGAATGCCTGCAGGGATGGGGCATCCACAGCCTCCTTGGGCAACCTGTTCCAGTGCCTCACCACCCTCTGTGTGAAAAACTTCCTCCTGATATCCAACCTAAACCTCCCCTGTCTCAGCTTAAAACCATTCCCCTTGTCCTATCGCTGTCCACCCACATAAACAGTCAGAACCCCTCCTGGTTATATGCTCCCTTCAAATATTGGAAGGCCACCATGAGGTCTCCCTGGAGCCTTCTTTTCTCCAAGCTAAATAAGAGACACACTAAAGCACCAAACCACCACCAGAACTCTTAACGAAACAACAGAGCAAGCAGGCTGCACGAGGAGCTAGCTCTTAAATTGCACTGCTCTGCTGCACCATAGCAGCCCTGGAGAAATGCAGCCCCACGAGGATACCTCCAAATAAATAAATCAACCTCATTTGTTAGAAAGGAATTGTTTGCACAATGGATGAAAGGATACTTGGAACTGAGCAAGGAGAATGCAAGAGAAGCATCTGGAGCACTGGCTGACTGTTTAAATGATTCCTGGAGATCTGTTTAGTTCTAGTAACAAAAGCAATTATCTTCTGCAGTATATAAATGTAAGTATGGAATATAAATAGTGGAAATTATTTCAGGGCTGCATAATACATCTCTTAGATCATACTTTGCATACTGGGCATGGCTCTAGCCATCTCTCTCCAACAAAGATCTTACAAACACTGCCAATGCAGAAGGAATAGTTCAGGGCTGAAGAAAGCTACCAGATGAATTCAGAAGCCTTAGTGCCCAGCCTAATGGGTACAACACATGCACTCAAACTGAACAGCTTACAGACAATTAGCTACATTCTGAGGCGTGCTTCTTTTCCCCCCAGTTCTCCTACAAAGAAATCTGTCAAAATATTTTTTTGATAGAATAAAGAATGAGTACAGAGCTTTCCAGCCACACAGCTTGAACTAATTGCCTTGCATTAGCTCAGAACGTTACTTATATTACACTCTCAATTCTAACTGCAGTTGACCCTTAATTCAAAGTTGTTCTTAACTCTCCCCTTCACAACCCTGCCTTGCTTGCTCCATTCAGCAATCCAACACCCACTAGAGCTGCACTGTTATGAAATTGTCAGATTGCCACATAGGGCATTACTGCAGAAGAGTACCTCAAAGAGGAAACAAATTCAGATGGATTTCCTTATCCTATACTAAAACTGACTGTTGCTTCTGCTCCTTGATCTCCTAACACCACATACAGTGTCTGAATGGGATTCAAAAGGATACTTAGCATGTTTTGCAGCTAATACTACTGCAGTCATCAGCTCTTTATACCAGAAATCGAAGCTCATAAATAAGCCACGGTTCCAAAAGGGAAACAGCTGCTGCATCATCGCAGAGTGCTGCTGATGGCAGGTTGTAAACAAGGCTTACCCAACCAGAAATGCAAATACAGTGCTAAGGGACTCCCTCCACACTGCACTGCTGATTAGGATGATGCAGTTCAGAAGGGAGATCAGGGTCTGCATAAACCAGGGAGATTATGTTAGTGTCAATCTAATGGCTTTAAATCATGTTACCAAGAAAAGACTGCCCTTGAATTGCTTGGAATTTGGATCTGCTTCACAAGCAAAGATACAGGAGGGTTCAGTCAGTGCCATCAGTGGACAGAAAGGAAAGCAGCTGCCTAGTGAGCATAATGAAATCTCATCACTGTGCTAAGAACACGAGTCTTATGCAGCATCCACCTCTCTCAACAAGAAAAGCACAGACGAGGGCCCTCTGGAGCTGTGGGCAGGACTAAGCTGTGCTCACTGCACCCACATGTTTCACTCAGACACTGCTGCACTTCTGTGAATTCACAGCATGCAAAGCATGGAAGCAAAGCCTCTGGAATCATTTACTGCAGCAAGTAGAAGTATTCACCACACCAGCAACAGAAACACTGCAGGGTTTTTCCAACTCCTATCATCATCTTCCTGTGGCACTGCATTTCCCAAGCGTAGGTACCTCCAGCTGGTCAAGTGAGGGAAACCCCACTGCTGTAGGGTGGATTGCACAGCATGTCCTGATAGATAGGGCTAATTAAGCAGCCACGGTCTGCAGAAGGAGGGCACCCACCACCTCTGGCTGTGCTGCAGTTTACTGCCCAGTCTTCACTGGGCAAAACTTTGCAACAATTCAGCACAGAGCTGAAGAAGTTTGCTTTGGTTTGTCTGCAATGCTCCAATGATGCACGCTTCATCCCGCTCTGCTCTGTGACTAAGCATGCTGCAAATGATATTTGAAGGTTTGCACTGATGCTATCAGCGTCACAATCAGAGATTTCTCTGGGGGCCCAACTCAGTTCATTCTTCATTGTAAGGATGTGTAAATTCTTAATGAGGAGATTTGCGTCCTGCAGCGCAGCAGCCTGGCTGCTGGAAAAGCAGTTTAACACTTGACAGCAGAACTGCATTTGCAAAGGCAGGAAGATCAATTTATTCCAAGAATGTTTCAAAGTAGCAGTAGTTCTACATCTGTGTTTGGTAAGGCACTGCCAATGGTTCAGCTCATGACTTTCCAGTGCAGTATAAATGGACGTGTCTGCTATGGATAAGAGGGGCAACGCAGGCAACATTGCATTTAGAACTGCCTGCGTTCAGCTGCAGTAAGCATGTAAGAAAACAAGCACTGCAGCTCTCCGGGTGCAGGTTTGAGACTTACTGAGTGGATCAAAAGCACGGCAAAATAAAAATCCCACCCCAAGCATTCAGCAATGTCAGGACCTTACTGAATTCTGAGAATTAAGGTCAAACTGGCTCTTCTAAGACTTTCACTGCCTTCTAGATCCACGAAACATTTATGTTAATATTAAAACCACTTAAAGCCTAACCCTCCTCACATACCAGGAGCAAAGGACCCAAACCAAGCTGTTAGCAGCCTGTTCCCTGGCTGCTGTCCTGGGAACTCACATATACCTCATTTTCTGCTGCACACAGCTGAAGTTCTTCTCTAGCAGAATCATTACTTGGTCCTCAATATATAACTGTGCTACTCTTCAGCAAAGAGAGATTCTACTTGACACAGGGTAACTCAAACTCAACCTCAAACTGCTGTCCTGCCCCCCAAGCTGCTGTGCAAATCAAGAGGCAGAAGCATCCCATCCCTTTGTACGGTTGGCCCCAACCACTTCCTGTCTAAAAACAGATTTTGAAAAATCTACTTTGAAAAACAAATCTTCAGAAATAACAGCCTTTTTTAGTTGTTTTATTTTTTATTGCAAGAACTCTGCAAAGGCACCGCTGGGTACCACATCATCCCATAAAGATGTCAGCTTTTTAGTGATTACAGCTCTAAAGAGAAGGAACGAACAATAGAGCACTTCCTTATAAGTACACTGACTCTGCGCTGGTGACAGAGACCATTTCCCCAAATGGTCAAAAAATTGAAGCAACTCCACTGCGGTTTTTTGACAGAGAACTGTTTTAAAAGCACAAATCCCACTGCGAGCCAAGGGAAACCGAAGCTCACAGTGACACCTACAAGCCTTCCCAGGATTTCCATCAGCAGGTTACACCGTTTCCTTAGTTTATAGCAATATTTTCACAGTAGAGCTGTTTGCAACACAGCAACTCTGACTTTGCTGAACTGCACTGAGAAAACCTTTGTGCCAAACTGTACATTCACTCTTTAACATTCTCTCTCTGAATGCTGACAATGCAAACACAGGAAGGGGAACTCGAGGGCCATAACCCCCTCCTCTGATTTCATTGCTGTGCAAAGCCCGGGAGCATTGCTGACACCTGAACACAGCCCCTTGGCTCCACGTTACCAACACCAAAAAAGGAAACATCAGGAAGCAAAGCTGAACTCCAGCTCCCTTAGATCAACCGCAGCCTGGCTGGCAGCAGAGATGAAGGCAGCCATAGCAGACAACAGAGCAGCACAGATGGCACTGCGTGCTGTGTGTTGAACTGGAGCTGGTGGTTCCCCGGGAGCAGTTTGGGCTTTGGTGCCAGATGTTATTTTGCTGAATAGTCCCAGAGAAAGAAGCAGGGAAGTCTTCTCTGTTTGCTTTTGTATCATTAGTCTGCATACATAACCCTAGCAAACTGTAATAGTGAGAGCTATCCCTTCAGCAAGGCCATGTTAAATGCTGGTAGCTGGCAGCACTACTGAGAGAATCGCTTCCTGCGGTTGTCGAAGGCTACTGCTATTTAAGGATGGACAGATGCAAGCAGGCGAGATCCTCATTCAGTGGAGCACTAAGTGCATGAGGGATCTGCGGCAACATTTTTCTGATCACATCTGTCATTGTGATCACTGCAGGATTTTAATTCCATTACTCGATAATGCACGACACAAAAAATAACTCTGGCGCCTGCTGATATTGGCAGGTACAAGCAAAAGCAGCCAAGGTGTCCATCTCGAGCCCAAGAAATGAGGACAACATATCCCACTGCCTGAAGAGCACCTTGGTCAGCCAAAGCGAGCGGTGGTGGCTCTGAACACAGCCAGGCCGTCTGCTTTCCTGGCCAGATGGATTTTCGGGAGCAAGACCGCAGCAGCCAAGCTGCGAGGGGCAAGAGAAATCAGAACTGCTGCAATAGAAGGAGGGAAAAGTCATCATTGGAAACCAGCAGTTTCTGCATCTCCCTGGAGCGAGTCCCGCGCAGCCCTGGCAGCAGCTCCAGGGGAACAATATCTTATTTTCTGGGGGGCTTACGTAAGGCAGAGCCTGTCACGTGGGTGGAGAGCAGCAAAGAAAGGGCATTATTCACAGCCTGGCATGGATGAACCCAGTTTAACACATGCACTTGGAAAACACTGTTCTCTCTGTTCAGTAATATTATTTCACATTCCACTCGTTTTGATAACCTTTTCCTTCTCCATCTACTCCACGGACTGACTGGAAAGCCGACTAATGCCTTCTCCAGAGACCAGCCAACACACATCGCTGCTACAGGCTTTTTCTGCCTTTCGAGATGCTGCTGAGCTTCATTTTGCAATAAGTGATTTACAAATACACGCTATAAAAACAACCAAAAACCAGAGAAATTCAGAAGGGAAGCCCCTCTGCTCTACTTTATAGGGAAAGAGCACCCTGTAAGGGTAAATGCTGCTTCCTTGAATTTAACACACGACCTTTCACTCTGTTGAGAAGAGGCTCGCATTAAAGGTAGAACTAAGGAGTTTCAGCCCCCTACTTTCCCCCCTACAGTGGAAGTCATGTCTCTGTTCCTTTAACATGACCTCAGCTTAGAAAAAAATCTAGGGTAAGTCCTAATTTTATCTCTCAAATAATGTATTTTAGAATCACTTTATACAGTTAAGGCAGAGATGATCCTTCTCTGCCAGAAAAACCTGCATGTGGCCTTGCATCTCTGAAAACCCCCTACACACGTCCATCCATAGAGTGCCCTGGCAAATCCAGAAGGTGACAGATAATCAGATCTGAAGGGCGAGTTTTCAGCTAGCAGCCAAGCAGCAAATGACAAGAGCACGTAGCTGTTCGTTCCTTCTGACGTCCAGCAACATTGAGATTTCCTGAGCTTCTTCCTAATAGCAGCCCTGATGCTAACTGCTGCACAACCTCCATGATGCTCAGCATACTAGAAACTTTTTCAGATCCCAGGGGTGCATTTGATAGCTTCCTAAGGCTGAATTCACTGATAACAGAATGGAAGCAAACTTCTTGAAGAGCAAAATCCACAATTTTTTTTTTTTTTTGCCTGTAGTTTAATTTCATTTCCCAATCTGCAGCAAGACGTTTGGTACAAATAAATTTCAGCTTTTTTTTAAAGAAAGAAACATGTCCAATATTCTATCTAGTATCTTGTGAACCAAACTTTTCTGTGAAGACAAGACTAGCTTTACGCATCATATTCTGGTCTGCATTTCTGCACTGTTTAAGCAAACACCAAAGTGAAAAGGTGTCCTGTTGTAAATGAGGACCACAATCAACACTCCTGGTAGAACATCACTGCAGTCAGTGACACCAGGACATTTTGAAGCACTGCTCAGCATGGAAAGAAGTTGGATTGTACCAGGATCACACAGCAATGACGAGCACTCACACGCCTGTTAAAAACTCTGGATTTTAACTAACACCCCATTTTGCATAAATGTATTCAGAGCCACATCAGCTACGTTAAACTCTGATACCATCTTACTGAAGAAATTTGACTGCCTGCATTTATAATTCGTATGCAAATACAAGCAGCTGGGGAGACCTCCCTATTTTAATTAAGCTACGGAGTGAGGCATTAAGCCTCAGAAGGTTTATACTACCAGCAGGACCGAGGAATTAAACCCATCACAACAATTTTCACAGACAGTTTCTCTACCCTCTGGCTTACCTTCTCAACATCTGCTTTTGTAACATTGATATCAGCATCCATTTTCTCAAAATACTGCTGTGCTCGATCGGCTTCTTTGCAGTCACGTTCAAACCGCCTTTTACTCTGTAAGGAAAAACACAAGTTCAAAATCCACTTAAAAGTCAATAGCCAACCCCTAAAATATCTGCTGTAACAACTGAGGAGATTCTATGACTCGCTTGTTTACACTGGGACACATTTCCATGTTAAAAACAAAAACATTTTTTGTTCCATGCTTCAGACTACTTCATTCCATATCATCTTCGTTCATAACATCTCTGCTATTTCAATATCTTTCCCTATTAGTGTTTCTTCTGTTCTGGTTTACCAGATCGCTTCCTTCCAACACTTAAATCTCTCATTTTTATAATACACAACAAGGGAGTTTCTAAGCTGCATTCATTCACAAGCAGGGCTTCTAGCTACCAATGTCCCCTTTCCTTATCTTCTCCACCTACAGTTTCTCACCAGTTCATAATGAATGCTGAGGTCCAAACCAATGCATTTACTTCTGAGGAACAGGCATTTACTCAGGAGACGATAGCACTTGATTTATGCATGCAGGAGGAGCTATTCAGCTTATGGAGGAATATCTGAAAAGGATCCTCAGGGACGCTGCACCTCGATTAATGCTCAGCACGCATTTCAAGTCAGACGCAACAAAATGCTATTTGTAACACACAGACCCCATGGAAAGCCAAAAGCACTCTAAACAAACTGCCATGCCTACCGTTGTATTTTAGACAGTGAAGTTTTAAAAGATCACATTTTCCAGCTTTTATCCACCCTTTGTTTTCTAAATATGAACTCTGGAACACTGCAAAAACGGTATAAAAATGACTTGAGCATCACAGCTGAGGAAATTTCCACTTACAGCTTCAAGTTGTTTCCAGCAAGTTTCAATATGTTGTTGTGCCTTTCTGCCATCGTGGAAGTGCTGTTTAGAAAAAGAGAAAAGGAAGCATTTTCAACAACAAAGGACCAAATTGCCAATTATGTTCAAGGGCCTCCTCACAAGCAATGAAGAACAGAATATAATTTTCCAGAATAAAACAAATTATTCTGACAGTTGTGTTCTGCAACCCTGGTAAATTGAGCAGGTGGATGATGACTATCTGATGTCTCAGCAGGCTGCAGATGTGTATTTGCATTTATTATAGTGGTTAGTTAGCTTAAATCCAATTAATCCTTTTAGCAATTCTACCTTGCGTTATTCACTGTATCTCATAATTACTGGTTTCTCACGCTATGAAATCTGAAGCGCTTTTAGGTGAATGTGATCCCTCTGGTTACTGACTGCACATTGACCCTACATCACAATTTCTCTCTGCATGGAATTTACCAAGATGCCCTTGATTAGCACATTCTAACAACTGCTATTGGCCCTGACTTCCACTCAGACTCAACAGTAAACCTCGCCTTCCTACTCCCTCAATATCTGCAAATCCAACTCTTGGTTTCTCTAGAGATATTCAATAGTTTGGGTCCCCCAGCAACCATTCTCTCCCATACACCGTGTGCACACCATGGTGTTAGAGAAGCTCTGAAATATGAGTGACAAGGCACATATCCTGACACGCCCTTTAGAGCAAGGCTCATAATTATATTAATTACAGTCAGTTTAAATTGCAGTTCTTAGCCCTTACACAATGGTCTTCATCAGAGAACCTAATATGCTTCAGATACTCCTCCCTCTACCCCCCGCACGCCTCACCTGTCCTCAGGGTAAGCAATTTGTCAAAGATCACTGCATAAATCAATGACACAGTTGTAAATAGGGACCACGAATATGAGCGTAGCACCCAGCCAACTGTTACAACAGGCTGCTCTCCTTACAAAGCACCTTGCAAAATAAATAACAATCTAGAATAGCAAGAGAGACGCCTGCCCACTGCGTTATTTACTAACAAGTAGGATGCTTTACTCAAACACAGATGTGATCTTACAGAGTAAACTTCAACAATAAAGGTCCGACATTGCCAATTAATCCCTGCAACAGGCACGCGTTGTCTGGCACGTGCAGAATCAGATGGTAAATGCGTCTCAAGTAACACAATGTCAATGTGTCAGGTTAGAGAAACCCCTAATTCAGAACAGAAGCCTTCCACAAACCACTAAAGTCATCAAGTGCTGCAGGCAGTCTCCTTCCAACTGGCCATGATGGACTTTGTGCACTTCCCACTGCAGCAGCAGGTTGTTCCCTCTGTCAGAGCAGCACGTTTCTGGAGTAAATCATTCTAGCAATGCCTCCCCACTGCCTTTCAGCCTCCACCAGGCAAGCCAGCCCCAACGCATGAGAAGTAGAAAGCCACAGGACTGCAATTCTCTCACACCATGCCAATAGACTTCCACTGCCTTAAAATCATAAGCCTCCATGTGCCTGCAAGAACAGACAAGCAGCGCACTGCCCCAATCACTCCAGACAGTGTTAGGTGCAGTCCTGAGCCCCATAGTTAAGGAGCTGTGTGTAACTGTAAGATGAACATAGGGACACAACAGTTTTCACGTTCTGGATGGCGCCCACCTCCACACAACCATTCTTGAAGCAGAGGAGAGAGGCACAACGTCAGTGATGCTTTAACTGTGGGCACAGCAGCACTCAGATCAACCATCACAGTTCCACCTTCCGTGAGCAGCCAACGTGCAGCAGTGGGGCTGATGGCAATGCAGACAAGAATTGATTTCCAGCCCTGTTTGTCATCAGCTCTGACAATACGTGGGGAGTTCAAACCATGCTATGCTTCCCCAAAGCCCAGTCACTGCACCATGACATTCAATCGCAAACACGACTGTGAAACTGCTGGGTGGTGGGGGAAGATTCCAAGCAGATTTCAGTTCCTTTTGTAGATTCCCATTTCCTGTAAATGCTGCATGCGACCGTGGGCTGTATCTTCCTTACTAGGAGGATTTGAAATGTTCACAATTTCAGGCTTGCTTTTGTAATTAAGAGCTTAAGAAAACCATCCCAAGGAACAACTACAATTTAACGCCACGTTTTAAAACATTTTGCTGATAAGCATGGAACATGTGGAAATCCTGAGCAGCGAAGCAAAACAAACAACACTAACTTGGCTGCCTCCACACTGCACTTCCTGCCTGCCGCCTCCCTCGGCCCCTCCTTGCCTGCTTCCCTCTCCTCCACCTCTGACTTTGCTGGTCTGAAGGGACTGGATCACAGAACAGAGCCCAGCACTGCCAATGAGCCTCTGGGAAGAGCACACCCCGTTACTGAACGGAACACAGCTGCATGCAAGGGCTGAAGGATGGACTTGAAATTAACAGCATATCAAGTAACAAAGCTGCCTTCAGCTCCTATTTTTAAACTCCTTTGTTGTTAATCAGCAATGTAATTCTCATTTTTGCAGGAGCCATCCATCTTCTTTCCCCACTCCATCTTAGGGAATTACCTTAAACTGGCCCAAGTGCATCCCAGCATAGCAGAGAGCAGGAAGGCTGCATGCTGTTCATATTCTGCTGCATTTTTGAGAAGTCCTTTTACAGGAATGGGATATAAAGTGGGCATTTCTGAGGATTATTAAATAGAGCCCGTGTGCAGTGCCAGCCTGATGTACACAGGTGAACCACGTTCTGGAGGTTCCACCTGAACAGTCTGTTTGTTTTCCTAAGTTCAACTGTTACCTAACTCTATTCATAACTCTCAGTTCTCCCTGCTGACACCCATACATCCTTGCTGGGGGAGGAGAGCTGCACACGATGAAAAACGTACCAAGCCCAGCACTTCTGCTTTTGCAAATCATTTATGCTCAAGGGATCATTTCTGCATCCCCAAAAATCACTTTTAGATACAGTGATAGCACTGATGCCCTTTCAGCTACCTGCCTTGTTGTCACTGTCCCAATTTTATGGTTAAAAAAGCCTGAGACTGTGGTGCAGTGATGTGCTCAGAGTCATACAGGAAGCATGCAGCTTCCTCCAACCCCTCACTATCTTCAACTTCCGCAATCCCATTTCCTTTTACATACTTTAAAATCTTCTGATGCAGCAAATGCCCTTTCAGCTGTTTGGGCTTCTTTTTATTTTTTAATTTAGTAAAAATAAAGATCATTTCCTTCTTGATACGGTTTCAAGGTGCACGATTTAAAGATTCTTTTTTTTTTTTTTTTTTCCTAATCAAATGCAATAATAATTGGTTTATTCTACACATGGTGATTGAGCAAACAGGAACTCAACAAATGATTCAGCAAATGGTATGGGAAACTGCCATCCCAGTCAGTCACGCACATTACAGTAATCAATTTAGAACAGTTGATATAATACAGACTTCTTTCCTCCTCCAAATTGAACAGCTAAACTGATACACCCTAATCAGGCTTTCCATTTAAAGCCTTTCAGATCACAAGCGAGATACCAAGCTCATGAATCACACTCCAAGCAGCCACTCAGACATTTCCAACAGTGGCGCTGGTTGTTTAAGTGCTGTGGTTTTCTCCAGGCTCCTTTCTACATTGACAGCATTGGAAATGCACATGAAAAAGCAGTTCTGGATGAAAAAAAAATAAACATCTGTGAGGCAGGTTTAATAAAATCAGAGGTACAACAGGTTACAAAACCTGCACAGAAGAAAATCAAGGAGTGTAACAAGGAGAAGGCTCTAAAACCTTCACTCGCACAGAGAGCTGCAAGCACATCAACTGCTAATAAAATACCACAGTGAAAGGTTTGTTTTTGATAGTGTTCATTACTTTATCTCCCCAAACCACCTTTTAATCTACACTTATGAGACTGATGCTAGCAATCACCATGCCAACTTTGAGATTTTCCTGAAAACTACTTTATCCAAGTATGAGACCTACTAAATAGCTTAAAACACAGCAGCAAAGCCCAAGCCACGCTGGCTGTGTGACCACAGCTGTCCTTTTTCCTCATGCACTGAAGCACAATGTCCTCGGGATGCTCAGCGTGCTCTGAGCAATGGCCACTCACGTGCCTCCATCCATGACTAGGGACACTCTAAAGGATCCCAGCTGAAGGAATGTTCTGCTGCAGTAAAGGATGAGTAGGAAATCCAGGCAACAACCAACTGTACGCCAAGCATTTCGTTTCCAAACCAAGCCACACCAGTCGGAGCGCTCTCCTTGTCGCCGTGCTGCATTTGTAACAGCTGTGGAGAAATCCCGGCTGCTGCGCAATCAGGACAAAACTCCCATTGACTTTTGCTAGGCTCAGATTTCATCCACGCTGATGAAAGCCCTGGGAGCAGCTAGAGAGTCACCTACAATAGAACGCCTGTTAGTGCCAACACCACTGTAAGAAGGAGCAGGGGGAGATGATTGCCAAGTTTTCTTGGTACCCAGAAGGGCCGATAGAGCTGCAGACTCACAGAGCAGACAAGAAAAGCATGGTAGAAGATGACTTATCTTTGAGAGACCCTTTGAGAGCGTTCCAAGAAAAGCAAGATGTACTGAGAAGCATCTTACGCAGAACCATGCAATGCAGTGATTTCGCTGAGGAGCTCCTGGGCAGTGTTAAATGAAAGGACTGCCTCAGTCACTCAGAACACCAGCATGAGAGCAGGGCTGATGGTGCTGGACCAAAACCCAACCACAGGGAATTACTGACTTATGAAAGGCTTAAAAAAATATATATTTAAAAATTTAAGCCTTGCTTTTCTTAGGGAAGTAAACAGCAGTTGACTGCACCGTCAGATTTAAGACCTGCACATTAGCATCTGTTTGAGTTATAAAAATAAAGAGGAGAAAAATATATATATTATACACAATACAGTCAGAAAAACTATTCTAGTTCGTTTGTACGCAGAGCACGCTGTTCATCTGACCACAACCTGTTCAAGATCTGAAGAGATATGATACAGTACAAGGCCATTTCATTTTCCCTTCAGTTTTCCCACACTCAAACCAGACTACATGTGCAGAAACCAGTTACCTTTGACTTTTTGTAACAGGCATCCTCAGCTCATAAGAATGGACAATATAAAGTCAGTCCTACCAATGTAGTGCTTCCTGATCTCTATCAAACTATCTTCGCTTTTGTCACAAACGATACTTAAAATAAAGACCAGTGACAAAAGCATTGATAGAGACGGAAGTCAGAGAACATTATTTTTTCCTCCATTTTCCCAGCTTAATTCGCAGAAAACCTTGACAAATGCTTTTCCTTTCCTGACAGCAAAGATAGGAAACAGCCTCTTAAGATTTAGTTGTTCCCAAGAATAACAACATGGTCTTGAGGTCCTGCCATTCTCGTTGCTGATAACGTAGCATAAGAGTCCTGTGAGCGGTGACATGACACACACTCCTAGCTTTGCACGTTCATCTCAGTTTCTTCTTAATATTGTGACACTGCCTCCTTCACCTGCACAGTCTTCAGAGTGAAGATTATTCACCTCAACATGCAACTCTGCTGAAACAAGTCTGAATCTAAGCAAAGCTGATGCTAATTCAGTTGTCTCCTGGAGTGGTGCATGCCAGTGAGACACAGACGACCAAGACTTCTGTTTCTCAGGCTCTAAAGACTGCATTAGCTGCACCAGGAAAACAGAACGAGCTGATCGTGCCTACCTGGAAATGTGAACAGGGCCAATAAGGAGCATAAAGCTAGAAGACACCAGCAATAATGTCTATAGTGATTTGAAGGTTTGTGGTCCATTCTCACACCCTTGCCCTTGCTGGGGTCACACTGCAAAGCTGGGTACCTTCTCAGAATCTCCCACAGTGTCCAAAGTTTTCTTTCTGGTCATCAACAGGTCCTACAAGATTCTACCTGGCAACATAACTTACTATTTGTTCCTAATTTAGATATCCTATTTAAATTAAATACTTCTACCCCTGTTCTTTTGGACCATGAACTGTAAGTGGTAACAGAACAAAAGCTGAGAAAAGCTCAACTTGAATGCAGTCAATCCAAAGTTTGAAGCATGGCAAAGCACTTCCTTTCAACACATCTTCTCCTCATCCTACAGACTTTGTCTATTGAGTTTGTGATTTCTGGAAGACAGCAACATTTCTCTGTACCTCTGCAGCACAAAATGCAGCCGTGCTCCAAATAAAGGCCTAAAGCACACCCATAGCTCAGTTTGGAAAATCCATTGTGCACATGACAGGGCTGTATGCTGCCATCCTGTTTCATGCTTGCACAGTGCAACACTCCATGAGAAATGCTGCTGAAAACCACAGGACTATTAGCAGAACAGGGCACTATTCAGAATGAACGAATGCTGCAGAATTCCTCCAATTATTTACTTTTCATCAACACCTGAGAGTCTGCAAGAAACAGAAAGCTCTCTGACACCCCCAGGATGAATGCACACAGGGAGGGTGCATATGCTCCACTATGAAGAACCAGACCGTTTTTGCCCCTGCAGTATCCATAAGGATGCATTCATTCCCTGCTCTGCTTCTATCCCGACACAAAATGGAACGTATTGACACTGTGTAAATTCTCCCCAACCACAGGGTCCCAGTGCTGCACCAGTTCAGTCTGCAGCAGACCTGCTGGCTTGCACTTTACTTTCAGGCTCAATTGCACGGAGCCAGCCGATGCCCGAGGGGAGGTGGAGGTGAAAGCAGAAGCAGTAACAAGAGGGATAGTTCATGACTCCCAAAGACATTTTTAGCAAAGTTGATGTGAGAGCAGTGGCTACCTAGAGACAGAGAGCAGCTGCTGCCAGACAGGACTGGGTCAGACCCAGTGAGCAGAGTTCTGAAATCATCCAGAAATGAATGTATGAGTTTCTATTCAGAGACATCACAGCATTGAGGGTCTTTCTTAACCAGGGTTGAGAAAATACCTAGATTATCTCTCTTGAGAAGCCTGGAACTGACGCTCTAGCTTGAAAACAGGCAATAAGATCCTTGCTGATGACAACACAATAGCTTGTGTTGTCTAAGGGCAAGAGATTCCAGAAAGAAGTGAAAGTGAGGAACTGTACTGTTAAGAGTTTCACTTCACTGGAGAGCAAGGAAGAACTGAAACAGTGCAGGGAGTTCTCCATCTTACGTACAGGCAATGTAGGTAAAGAGGAGGCAGGGTGGATGGTTAACTCCAGAGACTGCAGGGACAAAACACATAGCCTGCAGCAGGGCTAACATCAGAGGGGCTATCCTATGGAAGAAGGATGCACAGCAAAGTAAAACTGAACTGACTGACATTGATCTTTTTTTTCTTTTAAACAGGTATTTAGACACGTGAATACTCAATCCAAATGATAAGAGACTGAAGAATATGAGTCTTCCAACTCCTCTCTGTGGTCCTACCCTCAGGAAGGATCACCTTTTACTCACAGCAGCTTCTACATAACAGCTGATTATGTATCAAACAGTGAGCATGAGAGCTCTGCCAGCAACGTTTCTAGAAACTCCAAGCTATCCATCAATTCGTATCTCACGAGGTTTTGCCAGAGCATCAGACCTGTGATATTTCCACAACAATTCCCGTGCAGATCCGAGTGTGATTGATGCATTTGTGTTTTATGATATGAAATATGCCTGAAGGGAGAAGCAATTTCCTTTTCAACACCATTTGCTCGCAAACGATAAGTCCAAAGGAATCAGACAAGGATTCATAATTCACACAGTTTATATTCATGTGACAAGAACAAAACAAGCAACCATGACTGACAGCTGCCTTCTGCTAAAAGCTGACTTATCACCAGCAGGTAAACAGACCACCAGATCCTTTTTGCTGTTCCTATGGTGCATTGCTGGACTGATATTAAAACAATTTGCTGTCATTCATGCTGTGAGCCAAACTTACAATAAAGCTCTACAAATAAAACAAACAAGCAATACAGTTAGTGCTTGCATTCTTTACAAGACACCAAGCCCCTCATAATTCCATTTAAAACATCTATTAGGTATCCCAATCACTTTATAAATCCTTGTAATTTCAAAATCAGGTAACAAAATCAGAAGTGACAGGCAAACACCACACAGATGGTTTTCACTTTCGTGGCTTTGCATATTGTACAGAACTCACCCAGAACAAAAGGTCATAGCAATGGCTGAGGTCACTCTCCGATCCCAGCTATATGCAAAACACACCCCCATGCTGCTGGCCAAATGTGCCCCTGAAAGACCACCACCATTCTGCAAATGAAAGATGTGTCCACATTCCATTGCAGGCTTATTCTCATACTCAACTTGGGAAAATATGGACATTTTCAGACTCGAGTCTTGCAAAGCACTTCAATGTACTCTTAATGTTTACTGGGGCTATTTATAAATGCTTACGTTTTTGCTGGACCAGCAAGGGTACTTTTCAATTTGCAATAGTTTGGCTGTATGGAAATGAGGGGTTGTATGGAAATGAGAGATGTTGTCTGATGCTCCCTTGCCTGCTGAACTTTGCTTAGCTATTTTATGTTTGGTTTACAAGTATTTTTAACAATAATGCTTACAAACAGCATTTTGTGCCCACTGATAGGAGTTCAAGGCAGGGGAAAAAAAGCCATCACATCTCAACTAAATGCCTTTCAGAGTTGGTGACATGCAAATTCATCAGCTTTAAATGTTCATGGTGGCAGGCACACGGGCTCATAAACCACTGTTTAAAATAAAGTACTAACAAACTCCTCATTTTAGCAGTCTTAAGAGCGACAGGTTAAAGAAAAAGATTCCTCAGTAGCACCAAAGCAAAGCAGACCCCGTAGTTCTTAAAAACAGACATCTAATGGGAAAGTTTGGTTGATCAGATCTGGTTGAGAAGCAAGAAAACATGAATCAACTTCCTATTAATTGTCTCCATCGGTTTAGTAATACAGCTTCTCTGTTTATTTCATGCTTCACGTGGTGCTGCTGGACTCTCCCCTACACAAGCTTTTGGCTAGCAGAGCCTTAAGCACAGATGGGTCTCTGACCTTATTTAGCAGGCATCTCCTGAAGGCGTAGCTGTCTGCTTTTATAACATATAATTCAAAAGGTTCAGCGATTTGGCCAGGGCTTGTAACCCACTTTTTTAATGCCTGGTTCATTAACGAAGCTCATGTTTATTAACTGCAGATTAATTTTGCTTAACATTGAACTCCGCTGCCACTAATTATCTGTCTTACGTAGCAAGCAGTTGTGAATAATAAAAAACATTCCATTACCGATTTCCTCTCTTGTTTCAGCTCCTGCACATAGCGAGTTAACTCTCCAATGATAAGAGAGGTCATGTTCTCTGAAATGACCTCATGCTGTCCGGCATAGTCATTCATTTCATTTAAAGTGGCTAGGAAGGCTCTAGTTGATGTGTACCTGCAGAGGACAAAAATGCATTTTGCTTTTAGTCCCTTTCTTTCCAGAAATACACACTGAAAAGGGAGGTTGAATCCTTCTTAAACATCTACAATTGCTGCATGAGACTAAATACGGATTAGCACAGTTTCACATGAAAGAGTTTTTCAGAAGAAAGCCTACCCCAAACACTGACAGTTGTCTGATAAATTAATCTTGATTTAGACAGTTTGACATCAGCTCTTAAAATACAGCACTTTCAGAGTGCCAGATGTTTTATCAGCACAGCTCTGGGACTTCACTGCACTCATCTTTACTCACCATTTTCCACTTACACTCTTTCAAGCCCTGCACTCCACGGCACAGAGTCACCAATGTACCCTGCCTGGCAAAATCCAACCTAAACCACCAGCCTTTGGCAGCACAGTGCAGAAAAGACAACTTTCCCAAGTGCCAACTGGATGTAGATGAGCTATAATTTACAAACTTTTCAGAAAGACAGTGAGTTCACTCACCACGTGTTCACCATAAACCCATACATTTTGCATTTAAACCTCCCATTGCAAGGTTTATTTGTTCACGTTAGATAATCTCCAGTACAACATTTCATCTGTGTTTTAAAGGGAGAAATGAACATCTGTGCACACAGTTTCAAAAACAGCACATTATGTCACTGGCCCATTCAGCAGTGAGCCAACAGAGCTGCATTTAAATTCCTCTGCTTGTGCTGGTCAGCTGGAAGACAGCTGCTCTGAAGCACTGCACTTGTACACATTAGCAAAACTATTAATATTAATAGTAGTCACCTGCAATAAAAACATCTTTAGGTGAAGATCCAAAGAATAAGGGGAGAGGTTTAGAGGACAAAGAGGAATGGTGACAGGGGTGAAAGGCATCAAAGAAAAAACAGGAAAAAGATAGTTAAGAAAAGAGACCCAAACCAATGTAAGCAGCTCCATTCACAGCCAAGCTGCGGGGCCTCAAGAGACTCCCAGTTGCAAAAGGTAGGGGATCAAAGACAGAACTGCAGACTGGCAATAAGCTTGAAAACAAGATTTTTGACTATCTGAATGCAGCATCCAAGGCAGCCAAAGGCCGCATGACAAACCCCCAGATGTTATTTAGAGACACAGGGGAAGCATGCTGAGGTGAACACCCCCTTTAAAAGGTCAAAGGAGACACAGAATCTTCTGTGTCACATCATGCGAGCCATTTAGCTGCACTGGCCTTTTACAGCAGATGAGGATGTGTTAAAAAACAACCAACCACAAAACCTAGTAGTAAACTCAAAATTATTGAGTGAATGGTATCAAAATATCACTTATGGTATAGCTATCCAAAGGGACATTTCTTCCTAATGCCAAGTACAAATAAAAACAGCCATTGTGCTGGTAATACGAGCTTCCTTGTGTAAATATCAGCGTTTTAGGAAACAATAGCATCAATAACTGATTCCCACACAACGTGAGTAAAAATGAATCAAAAGCAAAATGAAAAGGCCATTGTGTTGGTTAATGTGAATGACTCAAGTAGCTGTACACAGCAGGTGGGAAGGGGTCCTGACCCAAAATCTAACTTAGTATAACCAAAGAGTTGGACTGGAGTCCAAACTCACGTGAAATGCTTCAGATTTCAAGGTCAAGGGTTCAAGTCTGCTGCTAGACTCTAAGAAAGCAGATCAGCCTCCTGCAGTAAAGTGCTGCAGGGTCAGAATGTTCTGCGGTGCCTTCATTCAGAGCTGATGAATTACAAAACACTGAAGTGGAGTAATTTTAGAAAAAGTCAGAGTGCTCTAAGGAAAAGGTTTCAACTCTGACACGTAGCCCATCCATTGCAAAGCTTCTCTTCTAGAAAGTTCCCTTTACAGAATAACTTTGATCAAGGGAAGGAATGTTTTTCATGGCACGGTTTACTATCATCCATATGCATTTCCAGTGTCACAGAGCAAAGGAGCTGTGCTCTGACCCTGCAGTTGCTGTCTGCAAATGCTACATCAGTCCCTGGCCACCAGGGAGACACAATCTGAACCTAAATCAGAAGCAGGTAGATGGGTGATGCAGCATCCTTCAGTGGCTGCCAGTCATGTGTTCCTCCATTCCGGGACGCTGCCTGTACAAACTGCATCTCCCACCCTTCAAGAGCCACCGACTTCTCCTGTGGTGTTATGATCCTTTAAGTAATATACTAATCTGCCTTGTCAGTCTTTTGAGTAATTTAATACTTGCACAGGCTGCCCAAGTTTCATGCTAAAATTAACAGTGGCTTCTGTTGCTGCTGGAGCTAATCAGAATTTGGTCATCCACTTCAAAGAGCCAGGATTGAATAGTCTGCCTTGAAGATTTTAAGGTACATAGAAAAAAAAATAAAAGACAGTACCCAGAACATTTAAAGGGAACTGAACAGTTATTAGGCTCTTAAGCTCCAAACTTGCTTAAAACTCCATTCCTCAATAGCAAGAACAACCTCTGTGTTGCATTGCTTGACTAGGCAAATCCCAGCAGGTGACAGAGCCTTCTCCCCCTTCCTCTATCATGCACGCTCACCTAGCAGTACCTCGTGAACTCACCTGTACTCTTCCTCTTCTTTGGAGTTCTTTTTGGGTTGATATTTCTTTGAAAGATTCCTAAAATCAAAAACAAATACAATTAAAAATCCCCTTCAAACTAAGCGGATAGTTCTTGCACGCACACACAAACACTGCAGTTTTGGTTTGCATTCATCAGCTATCTGCCCTGTCAGAAGCGTGGCTGCATTGCAGCAGCACCTGAGGGCCCATCCATACCTGTGCTTCAGTTTGCATAACTTCAACAAGTTCTGGACCTGAGAAATTCATAAACTCAAGTCATGAAGTTAATGCACGCGAGCTCCAGCTCTGCTGAAGCACAAGTCCCGTTCTCTTTACAGTCCTCTCCTGATCCTCAGACAAGGTTAAGAAGTGCACCCAGCAGAAGGTGCCACTCCAGACCCAAAGCAGCCAGCTCAGTACGGTGCCATTTCCTGCAGGTGACCTTCGTGACAAAGCAAGTCTGCTCATCTCCTGCAGGATGCTTCCAAGGAAGAGAAGCAATCTTAGTAAAGCTGTGAGGAGCTGCACCAGGATCATTTTGTGATCATTAAGTCATGCTGGCAGTAAAATGAAATTCGGTTATCCCAATTAGCAGAGATGACTGCATCTCATCACTACATATCCAACTAATGACTCCATTTTAAAATACTGATATGCTTTTCCAGTGATTGTACCTTGAATAAAGAAGTTGAACATACCTCGGTTAGCACATCTACCTTACAACATAGCTTTCATTTTCCTAGAAGTTAAATGTGAGCTCCCAGTCAGCAGCAAATCTAGGCTTTAAAGGGTGTGCACTGTCTGCCCATCACTCAGCACCCCTTGCTGATGCTTAAAGCTCAGAATTACAAGGCATAGACTATAGCAAATGTAACTCCACACGTTTTAAACCATGCAAACCTGAGAGCTGACAAATGTTACCCAGCAGACCTTTTTAGAGCTGCAGCACTGGGATCTCTTGCACTCTAAACTCAGCCTCAGTCCTTTCTGCCTTCCTGCAGCCTCTGTTACCTCGCAGTGAAATAGGAACCATTTGTTTTAACCTCACAAGTTGTTTTTACTGATTCCAAATGACACTCAAGTGGGATTGATGGAATCATTTTCAGAGGGACTAAGAAATGTCAGTGGCCTGTATATGGCAAACTCTTTGGAGGGCTCCCGGAGTGCATCTCATTGAAAAACATAACAAAACACACCACTGCTAACCCTGCTTTTTCGGGGATGTAACCCAATCCCCATTGCATGCTGTTTTTACTGCTTCACTGGGAAACAGGAGGTCCTCTTCCCTCACATTTCTTACTCATGGTTTTTTCCCCTATGGAATTAAGCAGCATCTGCCCAAACAGAGCAATAGCCAGAAAGCTGTCAGACTTGCACACACACGTGTTCCTCCAAACATAAGTACTCCTCCTGGGAGGCCCCCAAGTGAGTATCTCCATTCCAGCCTGCGCCATCTCTGAGAAGGCGATGCTCTGCAACAAGGAGCTTTTCTCTAGTTCTGTGTACAGCAGTTTCAATTAAATATCAGCACAGCAAGCATTGTGCAAACTGTTCTGTGAGGTCACAGTAAGTCTTACAAATACTGTATGCAGCACAGAAAGGCCTCCATAAATCTGCTTAAAGAGGAAAGTGAAAAACAAGGAAACACATTGAAGACTGCACGATAAGGTATTTTCACACATACAAAATGCATGCCTCCCTTCATTCAGTACTGTGCCACCCAGTAAATCCTGACATACAAACTATTGTCTTCTGAGCTTCTGAAGGTACAGAAATGCTGCTGGGCTGGGGTAAAAGCCAGCAGGAAGCATGTGCTTTCACAGGAAAAGGATTCAGAAAATACAGTAAGGATTAGCAACTCTGTTCAACTTCTTATTGGTTTCTGTGTACTTTGTAATGGACTCAGAAAACGTGTTCTTTTTATTTGGATTTAATTATGGTTTTCCTCTGCTTTTTTTCCCCCCCATCAAAATAGTATGCAAGGCTTTAACCAGGATACATACAAAAAACCAGAAGTGATACTGAATCCAGAAGTGATACTGAATCCATTAAGAGCCACTATGACTCTCACATGCTGAAATTCAGCAGGCAGTTCTACAGTGTCATGACCATTATATTGGTGCTTCTCAGGTTCAAGCTCATAAAGCAATGACCTTCAAATCTAACTGTGATTAAAGAAGCAATTAAGACATAAGAGGACAGATCAGCAATAAAATAGCAATTCAGAAAAGACTGTGCTAGCCTGTGCACCTGCCTCTGATTCACATTTGTTTGTCTTTCATTCAGCATCGCCATTCTGCCCTTCCACCTTGCTTCTTTGTTTCCTTACTTCCACTTCTTCGACATCTTGTTCTTCCTCCCTCATTTATCATACATCAGAGGTTCTTGATTCCCAAAGCATCCTGACATGCAAGGCATCTTTCTTTGAATCCATCCCCCTCAAAGCTACCTATCCATCTTCACATTAGACTTCTGGCACTTTCTCAGTTTGGCTCAGTCTGTGTGCAGCAGGCAGCTAGATAAGGAGGACAAGGGAGCGCCACTCTGTCACTGGCAGCAGTGCCCCACGTGTCCACATCCAGCTGAAGCTCAAAACCAAATGCAGCAATGAGTGAGCCCTCCACTGCAGCCCTTGTACTAAATCGATGTGACACACAAAAGGTTTGCCACAGGCCCGAGGAAATTTATTAAAAGCAGATGTATGATTTATTTTTATTTTTAATGGCCAGAACTGTTTTATATCTCAACATTTGACAGGTCTGCTTTGCCTTTTTCCCTTTGTACTTCAAACTCTCAGATAGCTCCAAACAGCACTGCGTTTCAGGGCTCCTCAAGGATGAATGTATTATTTGTCTTTAAATCTTACCCATGGGGGAAGGCACAAATGTAACTATGAGCACGCAATTAAACAGAGGGAAAAAAAGAACAAGATTAAGTTTGTTCTGGAATTCTGGGACAGAATAAGAGACGAAACTTGGGGGTTCACAGCCTCTGAACACTTTGTGACTCTCTCCCGTTTTCCTTAAACATATTGTTCATTCATTTGATTTCACAGTTATGCTCCTTACACCTAAAATTCATCATCCCAAGAAATTCAGAGATTCAAGGGTGTCATTCTCTGTAAGACAGACTTACTCACACAGATACTGTGCTGGGCTTTCCTGGTTTACTCATACTACGTTTCTTCCAGCTCATTTTGCCTTTGTAATTCAACCTCATCTCCATAGGATGTGAGCAATTTGTTCCTGCACAACTCATTTTCAATTTCCTGCTCGTCTATAGCAGATACCCTGGGGAATCCTTGTGGCATTCCCCTGAGAAAGCACAGAACCATAAAGGCAGGCCTTTATCAACTACCAGCCCCTAGTAAATAACAGGCCATTGCTCATCTCATGAGCTGTTCTAAAAAAAGCATAAAAATCTGGGCTTTTTTTTTTTTAAATAGACATCATGCTTTTTGTGTGTGTCTGTGTGTGTGTATATATATATATAAAACAACCAGAAGCACAGATCTCATTCTTTATCAATAATGAGAAGATGGGAGGAGTTAGAACGTACCTAATCACACAGAACAAAAGGTATGGATGTACTGGAGGGCTCAGGAAGTCCTGTGCTCCCCTCCCCAGACAGCCACCATTCCCACCATTACTCCACTCCTCCTTGCAGGCTAAGAGCTAGCCACTGTGGGAGGGCTCTTCATCCCCTTTCTTCTCCATTCATCCTGCATCTGATCCAGTTTTCTGGGGCAGGTTCACACATCCTCGTACCCTAACCTACAATCCAGAGTTCATCCCAGGAAACACCCAGCGAGAACTTCTGGTAATTTAGCTGCCCAAGATAAATCCATGGGATTTGTGCTCTGTTCAGGAGACGCGCTGCAAGAACTTCAGCAAGACTGTAAAACTGTCAAAGCACAAATCTTAGGCTGCAATCTGACTCAAATGCAGACTAAATTTCCAAGTGTTGAGACTGCCTTTCAGGCCTGCAGTTTCTCTAACGCTGTTTATGAGCTTGTCATGCAAAAAAAGAAAAAAAAAAAAACAACAAAAAAAATCACCCTAAAGTTTGTCCTTTATAGCAAATTATCATCATGGTGTTGAATTCTTAAACTCTTCAGAATTGATTTGCAGTCATAGTTTAATGGGAAATATTACTATGCTGTCCCCCAAAGCCCAAGCCCTTAACCATGAGTGCATCACCAGTAAGCCCTAGCATGCTCCTCAGCCGCCCAAACAACCTCTCCGTTACAAAGAACACGATTGCTATCAGAGATAAAAACATGATGTTAAATTAGCTTGCAGATCTTTAAACTAAAACTATTCTCCACCTACCAGCAACCATTATAAACGAGCAAATGACCACCACTGCAACATGAGCTTACAGATGACTGCAGAACAGATGCAACCCCAAGCGCAGACCTTTGCACACCAACTTACCTAAGCTGCTTTGCATAGCTGAGTTCAATCTCTGTTCTTTCTTTGACAAACTTGATGTATTTTTCCAGGACATCGATACCCCACTGCGTGTGCTTTTCTAAATTGTCAAACTGGTCCTGCAAGGAATAATAATAATACAAATCAGTTTAGTCTCATTGAATCAAAGGCACTAAAAATAATTTCCAAAGCTCACATCACTTTTTATACTGTTATTAATCTTTTCCATTACCACAGTTAGACATTTTCTAGCAGCACAGGTTCTTACACCAACAGAAATCTGTATCTTAACATGAGATCAGTGATGCTCTTCATTTTTCATTTTTAAATCACTTCCATTGCAGAAATCCTGGCCCTAACACCAAACACCACTTTCTAATGCAAACACATAACAAGACAAATGACAAGAAATGGATTCCCGGCCAGTATTTTATTTTACACTGAACAGTTCTCAGAAGTTCTGAGAATCTGAGGTCTACACCTAAATAACAACTCTGATATTAGTCTAAAAAATAGATTTATAGTCCAGCTTTGTCAGCGTAATGCCCTTAAATACCATTTCGAACAGGTAGAGGTTTCTACAGAACAGCATTTATTTCCCCCTGCAGCCTCGTGATTTGTTCCAAAATAAAAGACATGCTAACAAAAGATGCCACAAAAATTGCATTAGTTGTGTTTACAGCAAGACTTCTTGCCTGCCGACGTTCATACACAGATGTTGCATTGTTCTGCAGATATTGTTGCCCTCACAAGCACAGTCACACATGTTTCCAATAGAATCTTTTCTCAATCAAAAACATTCCACAAGTCCGTCTGGGATTTGCAAACGCCAAGAGACATTAAGCAACTCTAAATCCAAATTAATTATCCAAGCCAACTTATTACTGTGCTCTGAGTTAACCTAAATTACCTTTTTTTTGCTTTATAATTTAGTTACTTCATCTGCACTCAAATTCCACAGCCATCCATTCCACAGCACTTCAGAAATCAATGCTTCCACAACACTTGGAAAACGTTTTAAACTGTGCTATATTGCAGACTTATCCTCTCCGAACTACAACACAAACCAAGCCTTTAATATCAGCCTGAAACGCTTGGCAGCTGGCTCCATTACGTACTGCAGGGAAAGTAAAAAAACACATTTTGTGCATCTGTGGCACAGAGGTTAGATTTGCCATGTTCTCCAACAATGCAAATGCAAGGAGGGATGTGGGTCAGATGCTCAGCTGCCACAGTGAATGCTTTGACAGCAGCAGAGCTGCTTTCTGCGCTCTGAAGATTTGGTCTTGTGATTTCCAGTTTGCAGGGCTATCATCAAATGTTATCAAACCAACACAAGCCTACTTCCTCAGAGGCACAAAATAACACAGTTATTACAAAGCCTGGTTCATGAATCTGCTGCTTTTAAGCAAACACCACTTGCTGCACTGCAGCATTTCTGGTTCTGGCGGTAAATTAGATTGGTATCAGGAAAGAAAACTTCAGCTCTGAGCAAAACAACTGCAAGCAGAAGCTGTTGCTAGCCAACAAAACTGCTTTAACTCCTTTCTGAAGAGATGAGAGCCATGTTACAGGATGAAAACTTGCAAAGCTACCAAGGAAGCAGTTAAAGCAGCAGGCAGTATGCATGGAGTTGGACATGTGGGCTTTGAGCATCGCCCTGTTTGCCCTGGTTTAGCATAAGGTTTTACTTCAAAGCCAGGCAGCCAAACCAGACTATGCTTTAGTTTGAATTATGTCAGTTTTAGTTAACCAAAAAGGCACCACAAGGGGGGACAAAAGCAAAAGGGCAAGTGTATGCATACCGAAATAGCACAGAACTTCTAAGCCTTGTGCTCCAGCAGCAACACGAAATGGCTGAGGGCAACTGAAAAAGCTCAAACAACACAGAACAGAACCCTGACTTCCAGCAGTCACCTTTGCACCACAGGTAACCTCGTTCACTGAAAAGGACACCCATTTTCTGCAGAAAGGGAAGACGTGCACTGAGCCAGCACGTATTTGCATGCAGACAAACCCTTGTTTCAAACAGACTCACAGCTGGGGAGAACAGAGCTGGGGAGAACAGAGCTGGGGAGAACAGAG